>NC_069122.1:24286307-24406307 GCF_026914265.1 Mya arenaria
ATGCTCATCCATCTATCCATCTATCCAAATGAGCATATGTTGAAATATATATAAACTAATTGTGATGTGCCTATTTTATTGTTTTATATCACATCAAAATAGGAACATTCATGAAATTTATAATCACCACAAACGGGCCGCTAACTACAGAGATATTTTATTCGCCGTCAGCCCAGATTTTAATTTATAAGTAAATTATCTGATTTTTGAAGAAATGTATGTATGATTCTGTATTGATCATATTTAAAAGTAATCGAACTTATAATGGCACACTTTCTCTTAAATTATCCCATAGACTATCTTTCAACTCCTCATTAAATATGATTGCTAAATATTTAGTTATTTAGGTGTGCGTTATAATGCAAAATTTATTGATACAACTTAAATAAAAACTAAACACTATACATTCTGACTACACGAATAGAAAATGCTTATATAACTATTAGTTTGTAAACCGCACTCTACTTTCAAATATAAACTAAAATGAACGTGTACTTTAACATCCTAAAATGTCCGTGTACTTTATCAGTTTGGTTTAAGTTCATTTTTACCTTTGAAATAACTAGAAGTTGAACAATACACGCTGTAAACAATAAAATACATAAAATTTGCTTAAAATAAGATTTGTGTATGAATTATTTACGGCTTACATGAAGTAAAGCGATAGATTTGTCAAAAGCCGTGTACTTTGCCTTAGATTTCAACTCTGAGAAATCAGTTGGTCAAGATTTTCAGGAAAACTTTAGGATATTAGAGAAAGTTCTTTATTACCGTGGATAGAGCTCTGAATTGCGGGGTTATGGTCTTTATTTCACAAAAATTCTCCAAATATTAAGAAAGTTATCTTTAAAAACCTTACCTGAATCGAGACTTGTTGTCATTTGTTGCCGTGCACTTTACCAAATAAGTCACGTGGGTTCTCCACCGTGACCTTGGTAGCTTTACGGCCTACTTCCACTAATTTAACTCATTAAGAGTCCTCTCAATCAACCAATCACACTACAACTCTTTGGTGAATCACTTTTCAAAAAATAAATTTGAGCATATTTCAACTGTTGTTGAAAATGGAGCGATCGCAGCGAGAAAGCTCGCACAACTTTATGGAGATCGCCAAAATGAAACTTATTTATTGATCGCGCTTATTTGACCCACTAGCTCCGCCCTTTGTGACGTCAAGTGGTATTTTGACGCGAAATTTAAACTGCACAGGTGGTGAAAGATGTAAAAAAAAAAAAAAAAAAAAAAAAAAACATTTCTATATATACACATGCATGTTGCTTAAAACGATAATGTATTCTCAACTGCAATGGACAACCTCGGGAACAAAAAAGTAATGTCTAGTGTATGTCAATGAGATCATATGGCATCGCGAAAATGACAACACATGTAAAATACACTCTTGTTTATATCCCCAATTCCGTCACATTCCTCATATCCACTATTAGCGTTCAGAGCTGAGCAGAAGTCCGTACCGGATGTTGATTTTATGTTTATCGGGATCGGGTTCATTAGAAAAGTACAGAAATACAACAGCTCAAATATTCAGCACATGTTGCCAGAGACAAGCCAGGCCCACAGTTCTGGCATGATTGGAAAGTTCCCCCTATGTTACATATCTTGTTTTTCCAATACTTATGTTTCTTAAAAAAATTTATTAATGCGTTAACCGTGTAAGGAGTTAAAGTTTGTATAATTTAGATTTATTTGTTTCTTTTATCGTTTGATTAAACTGTACATTGACTGACTCTTATGCTTTTATTTACACTGTATGACCATCGTAACACATCGTTAACACTGTATGACCATCGTAGTACATAGATAGCTACACTGTTTGACCATCGTAGTACATCGTTAAAACTACACTGTATGACCATCGTAATACATCGTTAACTACACTGTATGACCATCGTATTACATAGCTAGCTACACTGTATGACCATCGTAATACATCGTTAACTACACTGTATGACCATCGTAATACATCGTTAACTACACTGTATGACCATCGTAGTACATCGTTAAAAAACTGTATGACCATTGTAATACATCGTTAACTACACTGTATGACCATCGTAATACATCGTTAAGCATACTGTATGACCATCGTAGTGCATAGCTAGCTACACTGTATGACCATCGTAGTATATAGCTAGCTACACTGTATGACCATCGTAATACATCGTTAACTGCACTGTATGACCATCGCAATACATCGTGAAGCATACTGTATGACCATCGTAGTGCATAGCTAGCTACACTGTATGACCATCGTAGTACATAGCTAGCTACACTGTATGACCATCGAAATACATCGTTAACTGCACTGAATGACCATCGCAATACATCGTTAACTACACTGTATGACCATCGTAGTACATAGCTAACTACACTGTATGGCCATCGTAATACATCGTTAACTACACTGTATGACCATCGTAGTACATAGCTAGCTACAATGTATGACCATCGTAATACATCGTTAACTACACTGTATGACCATCGTAATACATCGTTAACTACACTGTATGACCATCGTAGTACAAAGCTAACTACACTGTATGACCATCGTAATACATCGTTAACTACACTGTATGACCATCGTAGTACACAGCTAGCTACACTGTATGACCATCGTAATACATCGTTAACTACACTGTATGACTATCGTAGTACATCGCTAACTACACTGTATGACCATCGTAATACATAGCTAGCTACACTGTATGACCATCGTAATACATCGTTAACTACACTGAATGACCATCGTAGTACATCGTTATCTACACTGTATGACCATCGCAATACATCGTTAACTACACTGTATTACCATCATAATACATCGTTAACTACACTGTATGAGCATCGCAGTACATAGCTAGCTACACTGTATGACCATCGTAATACATCGTTAACTACACTGTATGACCATCGTAGTACATCGCTAACTACACTGTATGACCATCGTAATACATCGTTAACTACACTGTATGACCATCGTAGTACATAGCTAACTACACTGTCTGACCATCGTAGTACATCGTTAACTACACTGTATGACCATCGTAGTACATCGCTAATTACACTGTATGACCATCGTAGTACATCGTTAACTACACTGTATGGCCATCGTAATACATCGTTAACTACACTGTATGGCCATCGTAATGCATCGTTAACTACACTGTATGACCATCGTAGTACATCGCTAACTACACTGTATGACCATCGTAGTACATCGTTAATCACTCTTTATGACCATTGTAGTTCAGCGTTAACCACTTTGTATGACCATCGTAGTACATCGCTAACTACACTGTATGACCATCGTAATACATCGTTAACTACACTGTATGACCATCGTAGTACATAGCTAGCTACACTGTATGACCATCGTAGTACATCGTTAAACACTTTGTATGACCATCGTAGTACATCGTTAACCACTTTGTATGACCATCGTAGTACATTGTTAACTATACTGTTTGACCATCGTAATATCGTAGTTAACTACACTGTATTGCCCATCGTAGTACATCATAATACATCGTAATACATCGATAAATACACTGTATGACCATCGTAGTACATCGTTAACCACTTTGTATGACCATCGTAGTACATCGCTAACTACACTGTATGACCATCGTAATATCGTAATTAACTACGCTGTATGACCATCGTAATACATCGTTAACCGCACTGTATGTCCATAGTAGTACATGATTAACCACTTTGTAGGACCAACGTAATACATCGTTAACTACACTGTATGACCATCGTAATATCGTAATTAACTACACTGTATGACCATCGTATTACAAAACAAGATAACAAAACTGTATGACCATCGTAATACATCGATAACAAAACTGTATGACCATCGTAGTACATCGTTTACTACACTGTATGACCACCGTAATACATCGCTAACTACACTGTATGACCATCGTAGTACATTGTTAACTACACTGTACGACCATCGTAATACATCGTTAACTACACTGTATGACCATCGTAATACATCGTTAACTACACTGTATGACCATCGTAATACATCGTTAACCACTTTGTATGACCATCGTAGTACATCGTTAATCACTCTTTATGACCATTGTAGTTCAGCGTTAACCACTTTGTATGACCATCGTAGTACATCGCTAACTACACTGTATGACCATCGTAGTACATAGCTAGCTACACTGTATGATCATCGTAATACATCGTTAACTATACTGTATGACCATCGTAGTACATCGCTAACTACACTGTATGACCATCGTAATACATAGCTAGCTACACTGTATGACCATCGTAATACATCGTTAACTACACTGAATGACCATCGTAGTACATCGTTAACTACACTGTATGACCATCGCAATACATCGTTAACAACACTGTATGACCATCGTAATACATCGTTAACTACACTGTATGACCATCGTAGTACATAGCTAGCTACACTGTATGGCCATCGTATTACATCGTTAACTACACTGTTTGGCCATCGTAATACATCGTTAACTACACTGTATGACCATCGTAGTACATCGCTAACTACACTGTATGACCATCGTAGTTCATCGTTAACCACTTTGTATGACCATCGTAGTACATCGTTAATCACTCTTTATGACCATTGTAGTTCAGCGTTAACCACTTTGTATGACCATCGTAGTACATCGCTAACTACACTGTATGACCATCGTAATACATCGTTAACTACACTGTATGACCATCGTAGTACATAGCTAGCTACACTGTATGACCATCGTAGTACATCGTTAAACACTTTGTATGACCATCGAAGTACATCGTTAACCACTTTCTATGACCATCGTAGTACATCGTTAACTATACTGTTTGACCATCGTAATATCGTAGTTAACTACACTGTATTGCCCATCGTAGTACATCATAATATATCGTAATACATCGATAAATACACTGTATGACCATCGTAGTACATCGTTAACCATTTTGTATGACCATCGTAGTACATCGCTAACTACACTGTATGACCATCGTAATATCGTAATTAACTACGCTGTATGACCATCGTAATACATCGTTAACTACACTGTATGACCATCGTAGTACATAGCTAGCTACACTCAACCACTTTGTAGGACCAACGTAATACATCGTTAACTACACTGTATGACCATCGTAATATCGTAATTAACTACACTGTATGACCATCGTATTACAAAACAAGATAACAAAACTGTATGACCATCGTAATACATCGATAACAAAACTGTATGACCATCGTAGTACATCGTTTACTACACTGTATGACCACCGTAATACATCGTTAACTACACTGTATGACCATCGTAGTACATTGTTAACTACACTGTACGACCATCGTAATACATCGTTAACTACACTGTATGACCATCGTAATACATCGTTAACTACACTGTATGACCATCGTAATACATTGTTAACTACACTGTATGACCATCGTAGTACATAGCTAGCTACACTGTATGACCATCGTAATACATCGTTAACTACACTTTATGACCATCGTAATACATCGTTAACTACACTGTATGACCATCGTAGTACATTGTTAACTACACTGTACGACCATCGTAATACATCGTTAACTACACTGTATGACCATCGTAATACATCGTTAACTACACTGTATGACCATCGCAATGAATCGTTAACTACACTGTATGACCATCGTAGTACATAGCTAACTACACTGTATGGCCATTTAGTAATACATCGTTAACTACACTGTATGACCATCGTAGTACATAGCTAGCTACAATGTATGACCATCGTAATACATCGTTTACTACACTGTATGACCATCGTAATACATCGTTAAGCATACTGTATGACCATCGTAATACATCGTTAACTACACTGTATTATCATCGCAATACATCGTTAACTACACTGTATGACCATCGTAGTACATAGCTAACTACACTGTATGGCCATTTAGTAATACATCGTTAACTACACTGTATGACCATCGTAGTACATAGCTAGCTACAATGTATGACCATCGTAATACATCGTTAACTACACTGTATGACCATCGTAGTACATAGCTAGCTGCACTGTATGACCATCGTAATACATCGTTAACTACACTGTATGACCATCGCAATACATCGTTAACTACACTGTATGACCATCGTAGTACATAGCTAACTACACTGTATGGCCATCGTAATACATCGTTAACTACACTGTATGACCATCGTAGTACATAGCTAACTACACTGTATGACCATCGTAATACATCGTTAACTACACTGTATGACCATCGTAGTACATCGCTAACTACACTGTATGACCATCGTAATACATCGTTAACTACACTGTATGACCATCGTAGTACATCGCTAACTACACTGTATGACCATCGTAATACATCGTTAACTACACTGTATGACCATCGTAGTACATCGCTAACTACACTGTATGGCCATCGTAATACATCGTTAACTACACTGTATGGCCATCGTAATACATCGTTAACTACACTGTATGACCATCGTAGTTCATCGTTAACCACTTTGTATGACCATCGTAGTACATCGTTAATCACTCTTTATGACCATTGTAGTTCAGCGTTAACCACTTTGTATGACCATCGTAGTACATCGCTAACAACACTGTATGACCATCGTAATACATTGTTAACTACACTGTATGACCATCGTAGTACATAGCTAGCTACACTGTATGACCATCGTAGTATATCGTTAAACACTTTGTATGACCATCGTAGTACATCGTTAACCACTTTGTATGACCATCGTAGTACATCGTTAATTATACTGTTTGACCATCGCAATCTCGTAGTTAACTACACTGTATTGCCCATCGTAGTACATCATAATACATCGTAATACATCGATAAATACACTGTATGACCATCGTAGTACATCGTTAACCACTTTGTATGACCATCGTAGTACATCGCTAACTACACTGTATGACCATCGTAATACATAGCTAGCTACACTGTATGACCATCGTAATACATCGTTAACTACACTGAATGACCATCGTAGTACATCGTTAACTACACTGTATGACCATCGCAATACATCGTTAACTACACTGTATGACCATCGTAGTACATCGCTAACTACACTGTATGACCATCGTAATACATCGTTAACTACACTGTATGACCATCGTAGTACATCGCTAACTACACTGTATGACCATCGTAGTACATCGTTAACTACACTGTATGACCATCGTTGTACATCGTTAACTACACTGTATGACCATCGTAGTACATCGTTAACTACACTGTATGACCATCGTAGTACATCGCTAATTACACTGTATGACCATCGTAGTACATCGTTAACTACACTGTATGACCATCGTAATACATCGTTAACTACACTGTATGACCATCGTAGTACATCGCTAACTACACTGTATGACCATCGTAGTTCATCGTTAACCACGCTGTATGACCATCGTAGTACATCGTTAACTACACTGTATGGCCATCGTAATACATCGTTAACTACACTGTATGGCCATCGTAATACATCGTTAACTACACTGTATGACCATCGTAGTACATCGCTAACTACACTGTATGACCATCGTAGTTCATCGTTAACCACTTTGTATGACCATCGTAGTACATCGTTAATCACTCTTTATGACCATTGTAGTTCAGCGTTAACCACTTTGTATGACCATCGTAGTACATCGCTAACTACACTGTATGACCATCGTAATACATCGTTAACTACACTGTATGACCATCGTAGTACATAGCTAGCTACACTGTATGACCATCGTAGTACATCGTTAAACACTTTGTATGACCATCGTAGTACATCGTTAACCACTTTGTATGACCATCGTAGTACATCGTTAACTATACTGTTTGACCATCGTAATATCGTAGTGAACTACACTCTATAGCCCATCGTAGTACATCATAATACATCGTAATACATCGATAAATACACTGTATGACCATCGTAGTACATCGTTAACCACTTTGTATGACCATCGTAGTACATCGCTAACTACACTGTATGACCATCGTAATATCGTAATTAACTACGCTGTATGACCATCGTAATACATCGTTAACTGCACTGTATGTCCATAGTAGTACATGATTAACCACTTTGTAGGTCCAACGTAATACATCGTTAACTACACTGTATGACCATCGTAATATCGTAATTAACTACACTGTATGACCATCGTAATATATCGTAATTAAATACTTCTTTGTTTCTTTAAAAGATCTTTGTTACTTCTCGGCGATTACAGCATTGGTTTTGATATGACGTGAAATGTCAATATTTCTATTATTTCAATTTATTGGCATCAATAACTTTGTATTGGCATGAACAAGAAAAGGCGTTGTTAATTCCATACTGTTATTACAAAAATAATTACAAAATCAATAGTTTCTAGATAGTCCAGTGACACACACTTCGTTCCCAGCATGCCTTTTCAGTTCTGAGAGAAATACAACATGGAAACCGAATGTCAATAAATGTATTTCCGGTGACATTGGAAACATGTCCTAACAGAGTCAAAGATTGGTGTCTAAAGCCATATACAAGAAAAAAAACATTGATGCTAAGTATCAAAGGGCGCCGTGAAATATTTATACTCCAGCATGATACGATATCATACATATCATATTTCAATTAAAGCAGTTATTCAAATAAATATTCATTGACATTATTTAGCATTGAATTATATGTATTGTTTAGTTAGAAAAAGAAATATAATAAATTAAACAATCATTTCAAAGCAAGATTTTAATGAACTAATTTATTATTATCGTCTTTGATTTGAATAATTTAAATACACCAAAATTCGCCGGCGTGTGACTTAATTTATATGTTGAACTGACAAAATTGTTGTAAGCTCAGTAGCCTGTCTTCATAACACGTATCTTAAGTCAGATATATAGAAATAACCACTGACAAAATAACGTTCCTTCTCAGACCGCATACCGGATATTCGACAAATGAACAAAATGAAGAACAGTTAGGTACAACATGTATATCGCACAGTATATCTCAGGGCTGTATCATGTTTTACATCACACGGTACATCTCAGGACTGTATTATCTTCAACATCGCACGGAACATCTTAGGGCTGTATTATCATCTGATGCAAGGTACATCTTAGGGCTGTATTATCTTCTTCATCGCACGGTACATCTTAGGGCTGTATTATCATCTGGTGCACGGTACATCTAAGGGCTGTATTATCTTCTACATCGCACGGTACATCTTAGGGCTGTTTTATCTTCTACATTGTACGGTACATCTTAGGGCTGTATTATCTTTTACTTCTACATCGCACGGTACATCTCAGAGCTGTATTATATTTTATATCGCACGGTATATATCAGGGCTGTATTATCTTTTACATCGCACGGTACATCTTAGGGCTGTATTATCTTGTACATCACACAGTACATTTTAGGGCTGTATTATCTTTTACTTCTATTTCGCACGGTACATCTTAGGGCTGTATTATCTTGTACATCGCACAATACATCTTAGGGCTGTATAATTTAATACATCACACATACATCTTAGGGCTGTATTATCTTGTACTTCGCACGATACATCTTAGGGCTGTATTATCTTGTACATCACACGGTACATCTTAGGGCTGTATTATCTTTTATATCACACGGTACATCTCAGAGCTGTATTATATTTTATATCGCACGGTATATCTCAGGGCTGTATTATCTTTTACATCGCACGGTACATCTTAGGGCTGTATTATCTTGTACATCACACAGTACATTTTAGGGCTGTATTATCTTTTACTTCTACCTCGCACGGTACATCTTAGGGCTGTATTATCTTGTACATCGCACAATACATCTTAGGGCTGTATAATTTAATACATCACACATACATCTTAGGGCTGTATTATCTTGTACATCGCACGATCTTAGGGCTGTATTATCTTGTACATCGCACAATACATCTAAGGGCTGTATAATTTAATACATCACACATACATCTTAGGGCTGTATTATCTTGTACTTCGCACGATACATCTTAGGGCTGTATTATCTTGTACATCACACGGTACATCTTAGGGCTGTATTATCTTGTACATCACACGGTACATCTTAGGGCTGTATTATCTTGTACATCGCACGGTACATCTAAGGGCTGTATTATCTTGTACATTACACGGTATATCTTAGGGCTGTATTATCTTGTACATCGCACAGTACATCTTTGGGCTGTATTATCTTGTACATCACACGGTACATCTTAGGGCTGTATTATCTTGTACATCACACGGTGCATCTTGGGGCTGTATTATCTTGTTCATCACAGTGTCATTGGAAAACATATTTTACTCTATGCGAAGCTAGAATTCCATGAATCGGATATGTTTCCAGTATCTTTATACTAAAGGTAACAACAACAACAACAACAACAAATGCTCCATTTCGCACCAAGGTTTTTAATCGGGGCGCAAGGAACATAGTCATTCCTTCGCAGTTCCGATCACTACATACGCGCCGGTTCGTGATAGGAATTGACTCAAAGGATGTGAGAATTAACAGGAAACATGCTGAAAGCGGGAATGACCGCTTGTGCTAATGTTTAGTTCACCAAACACGCTGCTTAAGCAAATAGTTACGTTCTAAGTGATGGAAAATAGCCCAATATTTTAGCTTGCCATATGCTGTAATTACAAAATAATACGTTTTGATTGATGAAAAGTAGCCCGATGTTCAGCTTGAAACTGCTGTAGATACATAATGGTACATTCTGATTGATAAAAAGTAGCCCGATGTTCAGCTTGCAAATGCTGTAAATACATAATGTGTCGTACTGAATGATAAAAAGTAGCCCGATGTTTGGCCTGCAACTGCTGTAGATACATAATGGTACGTACAGAATGTTAAAAAGTAGCCCGATGTTCAGCTTGCAAATGCTGTAGATACATAATGTAACGTACTGATTGATGAAAAGTAGCCTTGTGTCTAGTTTGCAATATTCTGTTGATACATGATCAAGGGTCATTTCGACTTATTTCATTGAAACCATGTATTTTGAATGTTTGAAATGAAATAAAATCATCTTCTCTTCTTCTTCATAATGTTAATACTGATTGATGGGAAGTAGCACGATGTTTAGCTTGCAATATACTGTAGATTCATAATGTTGCGTTCTGATTGATGAAAAGTAGCCAGATGTTTAGCTTGCAACTGTTGTAGATACATAATGTTACGGTCTGATTTATGGAAAGCAGCCCGATGTTTAGCTTGCAATATGCTGTAGAAATATAATATTAAGTTCTGATTGACGAAAAGTAGGTTGATGTTTAGCTTGCAACTTATGTAGATACATAATGTTACGTTCTGATTGATGGAAAGTAACCCGATGTTTAGCTTGCAATATGCTGTAGACATATATTGTTACGTACTGATTGATGGAAAGTAGCCCGATGTTAAGCTTTCAATATGCTGTAGATACATAATGTTACGTACTGATTGATTGAAAGAAGCCCGATGTTTAGCTTGCAATATGCTGTTGATACATAATGGTAATACTGATTGATGAAAAGTAGCCCGATGTTTAGCTTGCAAATGCTGTAGATACATAATGTTACATTCTGATTGATGGAAAGCAGCCCGATGTAAAGCTTACAATATACTGTAGATACATGATGTTACGTTCTGATTGATTGAAAGTAGGTTTATGTTCAGCTTGCAAACGCTGTTGATAAATAATGTAACGTACAGATTGATGGATAACAGCCTCATGTTTAGCTTGCAACATGCGGTCGATACATAACGTTACGAACTGATTGATGGAAAGTAGCCTTGTGTTTAGTTTGTAATATTCTTTAGATACATAATGTTACGAACTGATTGATGCATAGTAGCCCGATATTAAGCTTGCAAATGCTGTAGATACATACTGTTACGTACTGATTGATGGAAAGTAGCCTTATGTTTAGTTTGCAATATTCTTTAGATACACAATGTAACGTACTGATTGATGAAGTAGCCTGATGTTTAGCTTGCAATATGCTGTAGACACATAATATTACGTACTTATTGATGAAAAGTAGCCCGATGTTTAGCTTGCAATATGATGCAGATACATAATGTTACGGAAATTCAATTACAGTGGAGTAAACCGTAGGCGTAACAAAAATTACCTTCAATTCCGGAACATTTGAAGTATTTTGAAACACTGCAAACAAGTTTTATTCGGCGGAAGACAGAAAAGCAATTGCACAGGAATTCCGGTATTGGACAAGAAAGACCGGCTTATCGAGGTAAAATCGAAATATTTGCACAAAAATCACCTGTTTATACTCTGAACATGTATCATACAACACGTACATGCTTGGTGAATGGCAAACAGTCTGAGTTGTTTATGAATTATCATGTTTACGAAATTTTGACACTAATTGATAATCTCCTGATCGACAGAGAAACCTCTATTTGGTGCCTTCAACTCAACATTTGCGGGAATTAAAAGCGCGCTTCAACTGCAAGTAGTTCGACACATATTCGCGTTGAGATGATAGGAAAACAATTATAAATGTATGCTCAAATACAATTCAGTCCAAATTGGAAGATATTGAATTGAAGACTACGAAGCTTGATGAGACAATTGAAAAGTCATCAGACATATTAGCGAAGTGGTCAGCCGGACGTTGTGTCCACTGCTGCGTTGTCAAAAACAACATCCCATCATCTGAGATGACCATCCAAAGCTACTCACCAGCAAGTAGCAAACATCAGACGTCGGAATCCATGCCGATCGGTACGGGACCATGCGGAAATAATCGAAATAATCAAGCCGGTACAAAAAAAAATCTGCTATAATTTTATAGGGGAACAGCGAAAGACCCTAATCATTCGCGATTCCATTTTGAAAGGCATTGGCAAGCGCGGACTAGCGTCTTCCGTTGATGTTAAGACGTTACCGGGAGCAACCATTGCAGAACTACGTACCTGGCTTCATTTTACTTCCCGATCTGCGTACAGTAATGCCGTTATATACATGTTGTATCTTGTGATACAAAACTGTTGTCTGCTACTTTTCGTGCTTGCGATACGTTTAACGGCAAGACGAGGACAGCATCTTGGATAAAAGTTTGGGTTGATAAATTAAAACTGTTGAGAGTTATTCAACTATCCTGAAAGAAGTGTTTGAGGTTAACGAGTGTGATATCATTTAAGAAACATACATTATTAATATTGAAACACATAATACATCGGCGGTAACGATGCTGTAACACACGGAGGCCGAGACGTTTGGGATTTCTCTGTGACCTCGTAACAAGCCTGCAAGGTGAAGGTGTGACTGTATACCTATGTATCGTAGCGCCAAGAGAGGACGTTGACGTCGAGCGCCTTATTTAGGAAACGTGCGAAACTACGTTTTCACAACACGTTAATATCTTTAGATCGTTCGTGTATGCAGACGGGAGGGCAGTGAGAAATTATTTCCTTCGTGACGGCATTCATTTATCCCGGTACGGAACTGTTGCGCTACTCAAATGCATTGACAGTATTACAGTGCTAATATAAAAACGCCATGGCATGTTTGGAGAGCAGACCCACTACGATCGCACCGATAATGGACATCGGCTACCACGTGTTTCATATATGGAACAATATGTTTTGTTCAATATGTCGAAGAAACAATCATATGACAAGAGAATGCAGAAGACCGTAGGAATTCAGAGACAGACATTTATCAGAAAATAACGACAATACTATTGCATGTTTCTATTAATAATACGGTATTGTATGTACCAATACACAAATAAATTTAGCTATTTAGAATCATTATATACTGAATGTAATGAAAACAAATGTACTTGTGTAAATGTATCTGAAAATCATCATATATGTTTCAACGCTATTGATAGCAGCTGTAACAAAACATCATGTATGCCTTAGTCATCGATTGATACGCAAAGTGCTTCTTGCAATCACGAAATCAATCTAGGATTTCTGCCATATTAATGTTGGTAATAGTCAATGTTATGACATTTTTTAGTTCAATAATGTGTTCATAGGATTACACGTTGTCAATTTAGATATTCAAAACAAGATGAGATTAGGTGCTTACTTAACACTGTTGACATTGTTAGGATTATGTGAGACGTTTTAACATGAAATGAAGATTTGTATATCAGGAACTATACAATTGTTCGTCGAGGTAGACATTATAAGAAGGGTGGCGATTATTTCATATACATATAAAACTCTATTCCGTTTAAATACATGAATGACTTTAATTTTCAAAGCCTAGAGTGTCTGGATTGAGGTAACATTTCCTAAAACAAACTCATTTCTTATCAATTTCGCGTATCGCCCTCCACACTCAACGAAAGATTGGATTGCGGCATATGAAAGTCAGTTCTCTAAAATATCTAACTCTAAAGAGGATGATATATTTGGGGACTATAACATTCTAAGTGATTCTCCTTCAAATACCTTTCAAAATGCACAGTGGTCCTCTTTTGTGTTGTCGAATGGCCGTTAACAGGTTGTGATCAACCAAACCAGAAATACAAAATCATCTAGTACTCTAATAGACTATTTATATTCCAGCAGACCTGACAGGATTACAGAGGATCTAATTCCAGCCTATGGTCTCAGTGACCATTATCCTTCACTAGACTTATTCAAAATGAATCACCAAAACAAGACCACATAAACATGAAGTATAGACAAATTGAGAAGTTGGATATACATGTTTTTCATAAAGATTTAATAAATTCAAATATATTTGACACTGAGACACATTGTGATCCAAACGAAGCCTTTATTAATTTTGTAACCAATACTATACATACAAAAATCAAAACGTGCCCAAAGAAATGTAAGATAAAAATCACTCCATCTTCCAGGTTGGTTCAATTAGAATATAAATAAAAGTCCTGAAAGCACTGATGGACTAGGGCTTCATTCAGGGGAATGTTGACAACCATGTTCTAAGCATTGAAAATATCGGCTCACATCACAAGGGGTCACTGTTTAATAGGCTAGCTTAAACCTTAGACTTAAACTGCTTGCAAGCTGCAAGGGAAAATTGTTAAATCTAGTTAAGTGTGTGTAGAGTGGGGGTGTGTGTGTGGGGGGGGGGGGCTAAAGCGTTAAATCAGATAAAGTCATAGTTCTTTTGAATTTCTCAAAGTCGTTAATTCAGACTTGTACAAATTAATTTACGTGGTTGGCACACATACTTCCGTAATTTGATCAAATCCTTTTATATCAAAGGACTGTTATTTGCAGTTTCAGAGAAGATTTTCAATGATGTAATTATATACTATACAGAAAACCTGTCACCTCTTTTTCAGGGGAGCTTTTAACCATAGGGCCATACTTTGAACAATGTATGTATGTATGTATGTATGTATGTTTGTATGTATGTGCGTTCATAGTCTCCACTTCTATGATCTTGTTAGAAAGCTCAGCTATTCTGTGAGGCATAGTAAGTTGAAACTTCAACAATCTTTCAGAGAAAGCTCTATTTTCCTGTTGGTTGAAGTAAAACGGTCCGCTGGAGGCGGCGGATGTCTACAGCGGCCTAGGTGCGTTCATTATAATATTCCGTATAAAACGGAAGTAAATTCATACCGGATGTAAACTTGGTTGGAAATATGTAAATTAACAAAGCCCGGGCTATGTGAGAAATGAAAAAGTAGTGTATATAAAGACCAGTGGACCCCTTCAGGGTCGAGCATGATTTTCCCTTAAGTGATCTGCTGGTGTTTCATTACGCCAGAAAGCTCGGCTATCTGGTGTTTCATTGTCGTCGCACGTTACAAATGGTGGCAGCAATGGGATATTGACAACTGTCGGAACGGAGTTGCCTTACCCATAAGATTCCCAGACCAAAACTCGGGACGAGTCTTTTCGGAGGGGAAAGTATTATAACGGTCCGCTGTAGGCGGCGGATTAGTCTAACGGTCTGCTGTAGGCAGCTTAGGTGCGTTCATAATAATATTCCGTATACAAACGGAAGTACGTTCATACCGGATGTAAACTTGGTTCGTAATATGCAAATAAGAAAAGCCCGGGCTATGTGAGAATAGAGAAGTTAATGTATATAAAGACCAGTGGACCCCTTCAGGGTCGAGCATGCTTTTCCCTAAAGGGATCTGTTGGTGTTTCATTACGCCAGAAAGCTCGGCTATCTGGTATTTCATTGACGTCGCACGTTACAATACATACATACATACATATAACTGCCGTAACGGAGTTGCCTTACCCATAAGATTAACAGACCAAGACTCGGGACGAGTCTTTTCGGAGGGAAAAGTAATGTAATATCCGCTGTAAGCGTTGGATTAGTATAACGGTCCGCTGTAGGCGGCGTAGGTGCGTTCATAATAATATTACGTATAAAACGGAAATACGTTTATACCCGATGTAAACTTGGTTGGTAATATGCACGTTACAATACATACATACATACATACATACAGTCATACAGTCATACATAACATAATACATACATACAGTCATACACAACATAATACATACATACATTCATCATACATACATACATACATTCATGCATACAAACATACATACACACACATCCACCCATACATACATACATAAATACAGTCATACATACATACAGTCATAAATGACATAAACATTGTAACGTGCGAGGCCAATGAAACAAACACCAACAAATACCTTTAGGGAAAACATGCTCTTCCCTGAAGGGATATGTTGGTGTTTCATTACGCCAGAGAGCTCGGCTATCTGGTGTTTATTTGGCGTCGTAAGTTATAAATGATGGTAGCAGTGGGATAATGACAACTGCCGGAACGGAGTTGCATTACCCATAAGATTTCCAGACCAAGACTCATGACGAGTCTTTTCGGAGGGAAAAATAATGTTACGCTCCGCTGTATGCGTAGGATTAGTGTAACGGTCCGCTGTAGACGGAGGAGGTGCAATCATAATATTTTTCCGTATACAACGGAAGTACGTTGCTTTTCCCTTTAGGGATCTGTTGGTGTTTCATTACGCAAGAAAGCTCGGCTATCTGGTGTTTATTTGCCGTTGCAAATTACAATAAATATATACATACAGTCATACAGTCATACATCCATCTATCCATCCATCTGTTCATCCATCCATCCATCTATCCATCTATCCATACATACATACATACATACATACATACATACATACATACAAACATACATACCCACATACACACATCCAACAATTCATACATATAGTCATACATATATACATCCAAGCATACGGTCATACGTTCATCCATCCATCCATCCATCCATCCATCCATCCAACCATCCATCCATTCATACCCACATCCATGCATCCATGCATCCATCCATAAATACATACACACATCCACACATACGTACATCCTTCCATCTATCAATCCATCCAACCATCCATCCTTAAGTACGTATGCAAGTAAACTTGGTTGGTAATATGCAAATTAGCAAAGCCCGGTTTATGTGAGAATAGAGAAGTAAGTGTATATAAAGACTAGTGGACCCTTTCCAGTTCGAGCAAGCTTTTCCCTAATGGGATCTGCTGGTGTTTCATTACGCCAGAAAGCTCGGCTATCGGGTCATCGACTTTCATTGACGTCGCACGTTACAAATGGTGGCAGCGGTGGGATATTGACAACTGCCGGAACGGAGTTGCCTTACCCTTGAATTTTCCAGAGGTCTTCTCGGAGGGGAAAGTAATGTAATGGACCGCTGTAGGCGGAGGATGTGCGTTCATAGTCTCCACTTCTATGATCTTGCTAGGAAGCTCAGCTATCCTGTGAGGCATAGTAAGTTGGAACTTCAACAGTCTTTCAGAGAAAGTGGTGCATTCTGTATCAAACGGAAGTACGTTCATACCGGATGTAAACTTGGTTGGTAATATGCAAATTAGCAAAGCCCGGTTAATGTGAGAATAGAGAAGTAAGTGTATATAAAGACCAGTGGACTCCTTCATGGTCGCTTTTCCCTAATGGGATCTGCTGGTGTTTCATTACGCCAGAAAGCTCCGCTATCTGGTGTTTCATTGACGTCGCACGTTACAAATGGTGGCAGCGGTGGGATATTGACAACTGCCGGAACGGAGTTGCCTTACCCATAAGATTACCAGACCAAGACTTGGGACGAGTCTTTTCGGAGGGGAAAGTAATGCAATGCTCCGCTGTAAGCGTTGGATTAGTGTAACGGTCCGCTTTAGGCGGCGGAGGTGCGTTCATCATAATATTTCGTATAAAACGGAAGTAGATTCATACCGGATGTAAACTTGGTTGGTAATATTTAAATTAGGAAAGCCCGGTTAATGTGAGAATAGAGAACTAAATGTAAATAAAGACCAGTGGACCCCATACGCCCACAGTGGCTTGATTGACAAAGGCTCATTAAAGTCACAATAAATAATTTCAACTAGTCAAAATTATATTTTATACATACTTGAACATGTATATCACCAAAATAATACATTGCCATAAACATAAAACGAGATTTGACAAAATTAAAAAATACCCTATACTGTAATATGAAACAAGTGAAGAATGTCCGCCCGGCGAAAATGTAAACAAAGACCAATTCTCGTCGAAAATTAAAACTTCTTCGTAAGCTACAAACAAAATACCTGGCTCATAGATGCAGTGGCCCGTTATATACACGGTGAAACCGGTTTTCTTGTCGAGAGAATCAGTATACGACGAAAATGCTTCAAAATGCGAATTATCACAAGCGCTAGCCAGACATTGTTCTGTCAAAATGACGGCGGCGGCGGTCTACAGCGGCCGAGGTGCGTTCATAATAATATTTCGTATTAAACGGAAGTACGTTCATACCGGATGTAAACTTGAATGGAAATATGCAAATTAGCAAAGCCCGGGCTATGTGAGAATAGACAAGTAAGTGTATATAAAGACCAGTGGACCCCTTCAGTGTCGAGAATTTTTTTCCCTGAAGTGATCTGTTGGTGTTTCATTACGCCAGAAAGCTCGGCTATCTGCTGTTTATTTGGCGTCGCACGTTACAATACATACATACATATATACATACATACATACATCATACATTCTACATACATACAGTCATACAAAACATAATACATACATACAGTCATACACAACATAATACATACATACATTCATCATACATACATACATACATACATACATACATACATACATACATATATACAAACCTACATACACGCACATCCACCCATACATACATACATAAATTTAAATGATGGCAGCAGTGGGATAATAACAACTGCCGGAACGGAGTTGCATTACCCATAAGATTTCCAGACCAAGACTCATGACGAGTCTTTTCGGAGGGGAAAATAATGTTACGCTCCGCTGTATGCGTAGGATTAGTGTAACGGTCCGCTGTAGGCGGCGGAGGTGCAATCATAAAATTATTCCGTATAAAACGGAAGTACTTTCATACCGGATGTAAACTTGGTGGGTAATATGCAAATAAGCAAAGCCCGGGCTATGTGAGAATAGAGAAGTTAATGTATATAAAGACCAGTGGACCACTTCAGGGTCGAGCATGCTTTTCCCTAAAGGGATCTGTTGGTGTTTCATTACGCAAGAAAGCTCGGCTATCTGGTGTTTATTTGCCGTTGCAAATTACAATAAATATATACATACAGTCATACAGTCATACATCCATCTGTCCATCCATCTGTTCATCCATCCATCCATCTATCCATCTATCCATACATACAAACATACATACATACATACATACATACATACATACATACATACATACATACATACATACATACATACATACATCCAACAATTCATACATATAGTCATACATATATACATCCAAGCATACGGTCATACGTTCATCCATCCATCCATCCATCCATCCAACCATCCATCCATTCATACCCACATCCATGCATCCATGCATCCATCCATACATACATACACACATCCACACATACGTACATCCTTCCATCTATCAATCCATCCAACCATCCATCCTTAAGTACGTATGCAAGTAAACTTGGTTGGTAATATGCAAATTAGCAAAGCCCGGTTTATGTGAGAATAGAGAAGTAAGTGTATATAAAGACTAGTGGACCCTTTCCAGGTCGAGCAAGCTTTTCCCTAATGGGATCTGCTGGTGTTTCATTACGCCAGAAAGCTCGGCTATCTGGTCATCGACTTCCATTGACGTCGCACGTTACAAATGGTGGCAGCGGTGGGATATTGACAACTGCCGGACGGATTTGCCTTACCCTTGAGTTTTCCAGAGGTCTTCTCGGAGGGGAAAGTAATGTAATGGACCGCTGTAGGCGGCGGATGTGCGTTCATAGTCTCCACTTCTATGATCTTGCTAGAAAGCTCAGCTATCCTGTGAGGCATAGTAAGTTGAAACTTCAACAATCTTTCAGATAAAGCTCTACTTTCCTGTTGGTTGAAGTATAACTGTCCGCTGTAGGCGGTGGATGTCTACTGCTGACGAGGTGCGTTCATTATAATAATCCGTATAAAACGGAAGTACGTTCATACCGGATGTAAATTTGGTTGGAAATATGCAAATTGGCAAAGCCCGGGCTATGTGAGAATAAAGAAAGTAGTGTATATAAAGACCAGTGGACCACTTCAGGGTCGAGCATGATTTTCCCTTAAGGGATCTGCTGGTGTTTCATTACGACAGAAAGCTCGGCTATCTTGTGTTTCATTGACGTCGAACGTTACAAATGGTGGCAGCATTGGGATATTGACAACAGCCGGAACGGAGTTGCCTTACCCATAAGATTCCCAAACCAAGACTCGGGACGAGTCTTTTCGGAGGGGAAAGTGTTGTAACGGTCCGCTGTAGGCGGCGGATTAGTGTAACGGTCCGCTGTATGCAGCTTAGGTGCGTTCATAATAATATTCCGTATACAACGGAAGTACGTTCATTCCGGATGTAAACTTGGTTCGTAATATGCAAATAAGCAAAGCCCGGGCTATGTGAGAATAGAGAAGTTAATGTATATAAAGA
Organism: Mya arenaria; assembly: GCF_026914265.1. Lineage (NCBI taxonomy): Eukaryota > Metazoa > Mollusca > Bivalvia > Myida > Myidae > Mya > Mya arenaria. The sequence continues at coordinate 24,307,345 of NC_069122.1, forward strand.
CCAGTGGACCACTTCAGGGTCGAACATGCTTTTCCCTAAAGGGATCTGCTGGTGTTTCATTACGCCAGAAAGCTCGGCTAGATGGTGTTTATTTGGCGTCGAAAATTACAATACATACATATGTAGATACATACATACAATTGCCGGAACGGAGTTGCCTTACCCATAAGATTTCCAGACCAAGAATCGGGACGAGTCTTTTCGGAGGGGAAAGTCATGTAATATCAGCTGTAAGCGTTGGATTAGTGTAACGGTCCGCTGTATGCGGCGTAGGTGCGTTCATAATAATATTCCGTATAAAACGGAAGTACGTTCATACCGGATGTAAACTTGGTCGGTAATATGGAAATAAGCAAAGCCCGGTTTATGTGAGAATAGAGAAGTAAGTGTATATAAAGACCAGTGGACCCCTTCAGGGTCGAGCATGCTTTTCCCTAATGGGATCTGCTGGTGTTTCATTACGCCAGAAAGCTCGGCTAACTTGTGTTTATTTGGCGTCGCACGTTACAAATGATGGCTGCGGTGGGATATTAACAACTGCCGGAACGGAGTTGCCTTACCAATAAGATTACCAGACCAGGACTCGGGACGAGTCTTTTCGGAGGGGAAATTATTGTAACGCTCCGCCGTAAGCGTTGGATTAGTGTAACGGTCCGCTGTAGGCGGCGGCGGTGCATTCTGTATCAAACGGAAGTACGTTCATACCGGATGTAAACTTGGTTCTTAATATGCAAATTAGCAAAGCCCGGTTAATGTGAGAATAGAGAAATAAGTGTATATAAAGATCAGTGGACCCCTTCAAGGTCGAGCAAGCTTTTCCCTAATGTAATCTGCTGGTGTTTCATTACGCTATCATCGGCTATCATTGACGTCGCACGTTACAAATGGTGGCAGCGGTGGGATATTGACAACTGCCGGACGGAGTTGCCTTACCCTTGAGTTTTCCAGACGTCTTCTCGGAGGGGAAAGTAATGTAATGGACCGCTGTAGGCGGAGGATGTGCGTTCATAGTCTCCACTTCTATGATCTTGCTAGGAAGCTCAGCTATCCTGTGAGGCATAGTAAGTTGGAACTTCAACAGTCTTTCAGAGAAAGTGTAACGATCCGCTGTAGGCGACGGAGGTTTAGAGCGGCCGAGGTCCGTTCATAATAATATTACGTATAAAACGGAAGTACGTTCATACCGGATGTAAACTTTGTTAGTAATATGCAAATTAACAAAGCCCGGGCTATGTGAGAATAGAGAAGTAAGTGTATATAAAGACCAGTGGACCACTTCAGTGTCGAGCATGCTTTTCCCTAATGGTATCTGCTGGTGTTTCATTACGCCAGAAAGTTCGGCTATATGGGGTTTCATTGACGTCGAAAGTTACAATACATACATACATACATGCATATATACAAACATACATACAACTGTCGGAATACATAGAAAAGGAGTTGCCTTACCCATAAGATTACCAGACTAAGACTAGGGACGAGTCGTTTCGGAGGAGAAAGTAATGTAACGCTCCGCTGTAAGCGTTGGATTAGTGTAACGGTCCGCTGTAGGCGGCGGAGGTGCGTTCATAATAATATTCCGTATAAAACGGAAGTACGTTCATACCGGATGTAAACTTTGTTGGTAATATGCAAATTAGCAAAGCCCGGTTAATGTGAGAATAGAGAAGTAAGTGTATATAAAGACCAGTGGACCCCTTCATGGTCGAGCAAACTTTTCCCTAATGGGATCTGCTGGTGTTTCATTACGCCAGAAAGCTCCGCTATCTGGTGTTTCATTGACGTCGCACGTCACAAATGGTGGCAGCGGTGGGATATTGACAACTGCCGGAACGGAGTTGCCTTACCCATAAGATTACCAGACCAAGACTTGGGACGAGTCTTTTCGGAGGGGAAAGTAATGCAATGCTCCGCTGTAAGCGTTGGATTAGTGTAACGGTCCGCTTTAGGCGGCGGAGGTGCGTTCATAATAATATTTCGTATAAAACGGAAGTAGATTCATACCGGATGTAAACTTGGTTGGTTATATTTAAATTAGGAAAGCCCGGTTAATGTGAGAATAGAGAACTAAATGTAAATAAAGACCAGTGGACCCCATACGCACACAGTGGCTTGATTGACAAAGGCTCATTAAAGTCACAATAAATAATTTCAACTAGTCAAAATTATATTTTATACATACTTGAACATGTATATCACCAAAATAATACATTGCCATAAACATAAAACGAGATTTGACAAAGTTAAAAAATACCCTATACTGTAATATGAAACAAGTGAAGAATGTCCGCCCGGCGAAAATGTAAACAAAGACCAATTCTCGTCGAAAATTAAAACTTCTTCGTAAGCTACAAACAAAATACCTGGCTCATAGATGCAGTGGCCCGTTATATATACGGTGAAACCGGTTTTCTTGTCGAGAGAATCAGTATACGACGAAAATGCTTCAAAATGCGAATTATCACAAGCGCTAGCCAGACATTGTTCTGTCAAAATGACGGCGGCGGCGGTCTACAGCGGCCGAGGTGCGTTCATAATAATATTTCGTATTAAACGGAAGTACGTTCATACCGGATGTAAACTTGAATGGAAATATGCAAATTAGCAAAGCCCGGGCTATGTGAGAATAGACAAGTAAGTGTATATAAAGACCAGTGGACCCCTTCAGTGTCGAGAATTTTTTTCCCTGAAGTGATTTTTGGTGTTTCATTACGCCAGAAAGCTCGGCTATCTGCTGTTTATTTGGCGTCGCACGTTACAATACATACATACATACATACATACATACATACATACATACATACATACATACATACAGTCATACATAACATAATACATACATACAGTCATACACAACATAATACATACATACATTCATCATACATACATACATACATACATACATACATACATACATACATACATACAAACCTACATACACACACATCCACCCATACATACATACATAAATTTAAATGATGGCAGCAGTGCGATAATGACAACTGCCGGAACGGAGTTGCATTACCCATAAGATTTCCAGACCAAGACTCATGACGAGTCTTTTCGGAGGGGAAAATAATGTTACGCTCCGCTGTATGCGTAGGATTAGTGTAACGGTCCGCTGTAGGCGGCGGAGGTGCAATCATAAAATTATTCCGTATAAAACGGAAGTACTTTCATACCGGATGTAAACTTGGTGGGTAATATGCAAATAAGCAAAGCCCGGGCTATGTGAGAATAGAGAAGTTAATGTATATAAAGACCAGTGGACCACTTCAGGGTCGAGCATGCTTTTCCCTAAAGGGATCTGTTGGTGTTTCATTACGCAAGAAAGCTCGGCTATCTGGTGTTTATTTGCCGTTGCAAATTACAATAAATATATACATACAGTCATACAGTCATACATCCATCTATCCATCCATCTGTTCATCCATCCATCCATCTATCCATCTATCCATACATACATACATACATACATACATACATACATACATACATACATACATACATACATACATACATACATACATACATCCAACAATTCATACATATAGTCATACATATATACATCCAAGCATACGGTCATACGTTCATCCATCCATCCATCCATCCATCCAACCATCCATCCATTCATACCCACATCCATGCATCCATGCATCCATCCATAAATAGATACACACATCCACACATACGTACATCCTTCCATCTATCAATCCATCCAACCATCCATCCTTAAGTACGTATGCAAGTAAACTTGGTTGGTAATATGCAAATTAGCAAAGCCCGGTTTATGTGAGAATAGAGAAGTAAGTGTATATAAAGACTAGTGGACCCTTTCCCGGTCGAGCAAGCTTTTCCCTAATGGGATCTACTGGTGTTTCATTACGCCAGAAAGCTCGGCTATCTGGTCATCGACTTCCATTGACGTCGCACGTTACAAATGGTGGCAGCGGTGGGATATTGACAACTGCCGGACGGATTTGCCTTACCCTTGAGTTTTCCAGAGGTCTTCTCGGAGGGGAAAGTAATGTAATGGACCGCTGTAGGCGGCGGATGTGCGTTCATAGTCTCCACTTCTATGATCTTGCTAGAAAGCTCAGCTATCCTGTGAGGCATAGTAAGTTGAAACTTCAACAATCTTTCAGATAAAGCTCTACTTTCCTGTTGGTTGAAGTATAACTGTCCGCTGTAGGCGGTGGATGTCTACTGCTGACGAGGTGCGTTCATTATAATAATCCGTATAAAACGGAAGTACGTTCATACCGGATGTAAATTTGGTTGGAAATATGCAAATTGGCAAAGCCCGGGCTATGTGAGAATAAAGAAAGTAGTGTATATAAAGACCAGTGGACCACTTCAGGGTCGAGCATGATTTTCCCTTAAGGGATCTGCTGGTGTTTCATTACGACAGAAAGCTCGGCTATCTTGTGTTTCATTGACGTCGAACGTTACAAATGGTGGCAGCATTGGGATATTGACAACAGCCGGAACGGAGTTGCCTTACCCATAAGATTCCCAAACCAAGACTCGGGACGAGTCTTTTCGGAGGGGAAAGTGTTGTAACGGTCCGCTGTAGGCGGCGGATTAGTGTAACGGTCCGCTGTATGCAGCTTAGGTGCATCCATAATAATATTCCGTATACAACGGAAGTACGTTCATACCGGATGTAAACTTGGTTCGTAATATGCAAATTAGCAAAGCCCGGGCTATGTGAGAATAGAGAAGTTAACGTATTTAAAGACCAGTGGACCACTTCAGGGTCGAACATGCTTTTCCCTAAAGGGATCTGCTGGTGTTTCATTACGCCAGAAAGCTCGGCTAGATGGTGTTTATTTGGCGTCGAAAATTACAATACATACATATGTAGATACATACATACAATTGCCGGAACGGAGTTGCCTTACCCATAAGATTTCCAGACCAAGAATCGGGACGAGTCTTTTCGGAGGGGAAAGTCATGTAATATCAGCTGTAAGCGTTGGATTAGTGTAACGGTCCGCTGTATGCGGCGTAGGTGGGTTCATAATATTATTACGTATAAAACGGAAGTACGTTCATACCGGATGTAAACTTGGTCGGTAATATGCAAACTAGCAAAGCCCGGTTTATGTGAGAATAGAGAAGTAAGTGTATATAAAGACCAGTGGACCCCTTCAGTGTCGAGCATGCTTTTCCCTAATGGGATCTGCTGGTGTTTCATTACGCCAGAAAGCTCGGCTAACTTGTGTTTATTTGGCGTCGCACGTTACAAATGATGGCTGCGGTGGGATATTAACAACTGCCGGAACGGAGTTGCCTTACCAATAAGATTACCAGACCAGGACTCGGGACGAGTCTTTTCGGAGGGGAAATTATTGTAACGCTCCGCCGTAAGCGTTGGATTAGTGTAACGGTCCACTGTAGGCGGCGGCGGTGCATTCTGTATCAAACGGAAGTACGTTCATACCGGATGTAAACTTGGTTCTTAATATGCAAATTAGCAAAGCCCGGTTAATGTGAGAATAGAGAAATAAGTGTATATAAAGATCAGTGGACCCCTTCAAGGTCGAGCAAGCTTTTCCCTAATGTAATCTGCTGGTGTTTCATTACGCTATCATCGGCTATCATTGACGTCGCACGTTACAAATGGTGGCAGCGGTGGGATATTGACAACTGCCGGACGGATTTGCCTTACCCTTGAGTTTTTCAGACGTCTTCTCGGAGGGGAAAGTAATGTAATGGACCGCTGTAGGCGGAGGATGTGCGTTCATAGTCTCCACTTCTATGATCTTGACAGGAAGCTCAGCTATCCTGTGAGGCATAGTAAGTTGGAACTTCAACAGTCTTTCAGAGAAAGTGTAACGATCCGCTGTAGGCGACGGAGGTTTAGAGCGGCCGAGGTCCGTTCATAATAATATTACGTATAAAACGGAAGTACGTTCATACCGGATGTAAACTTTGTTAGTTATATGCAAATTAACAAAGCCCGGGCTATGTGAGAATAGAGAAGTAAGTGTATATATATGTAAAGACCAGTGGACCACTTCAGTGTCGAGCATGCTTTTCCCTAATGGTATCTGCTGGTGTTTCATTACGCCAGAAAGTTCGGCTATATGGGGTTTCATTGACGTCGAAAGTTACAATACATACATACATACATGCATATATACAAACATACATACAACTGTCGGAATACATAGAAAAGGAGTTGCCTTACCCATAAGATTACCAGACTAAGACTAGGGACGAGTCGTTTCGGAGGAGAAAGTAATGTAACGCTCCGCTGTAAGCTTTGGATTAGTTTAACGGTCCGCTGTAGGCGGCGGAGGTGCGTTCATAATACTATTCCGTAAAAAACGGAAGTACGTTCATACCGGATGTAAACTTTGTTGGTAATATGCAAATTAGCAAAGCCCGGTTAATGTGAGAATAGAGAAGTAAGTGTATATAAAGACCAGTGGACCCCTTCATGGTCGAGCAAACTTTTCCCTAATGGGATCTGCTGGTGTTTCATTACGCCAGAAAGCTCCGCTATCTGGTGTTTCATTGACGTCGCACGGCACAAATGGTGGCAGCGGTGGGATATTGACAACTGCCGGAACGGAGTTGCCTTACCCATAAGATTACCAGACCAAGACTTGGGACGAGTCTTTTCGGAGGGGAAAGTAATGCAATGCTCCGCTGTAAGCGTTGGATTAGTGTAACGGTCCGCTTTAGGCGGCGGAGGTGCGTTCATAATAATATTTCGTATAAAACGGAAGTAGATTCATACCGGATGTAAACTTGGTTGGTTATATTTAAATTAGGAAAGCCCGGTTAATGTGAGAATAGAGAACTAAATGTAAATAAAGACCAGTGGACCCCATACGCACACAGTGGCTTGATTGACAAAGGCTCATTAAAGTCACAATAAATAATTTCAACTAGTCAAAATTATATTTTATACATACTTGAACATGTATATCACCAAAATAATACATTGCCATAAACATAAAACGAGATTTGACAAAGTTAAAAAATACCCTATACTGTAATATGAAACAAGTGAAGAATGTCCGCCCGGCGAAAATGTAAACAAAGACCAATTCTCGTCGAAAATTAAAACTTCTTCGTAAGCTACAAACAAAATACCTGGCTCATAGATGCAGTGGCCCGTTATATATACGGTGAAACCGGTTTTCTTGTCGAGAGAATCAGTATACGACGAAAATGCTTCAAAATGCGAATTATCACAAGCGCTAGCCAGACATTGTTCTGTCAAAATGACGGCGGCGGCGGTCTACAGCGGCCGAGGTGCGTTCATAATAATATTTCGTATTAAACGGAAGTACGTTCATACCGGATGTAAACTTGAATGGAAATATGCAAATTAGCAAAGCCCGGGCTATGTGAGAATAGACAAGTAAGTGTATATAAAGACCAGTGGACCCCTTCAGTGTCGAGAATTTTTTTCCCTGAAGTGATTTGTTGGTGTTTCATTACGCCAGAAAGCTCGGCTATCTGCTGTTTATTTGGCGTCGCACGTTACAATACATACATACATACATACATACATACATACATACATACATCATACATACATACAGTCATACATAACATAATACATACATACAGTCATACACAACATAATACATACATACATTCATCATACATACATACAGACATTCATACATACATACATACATACATATATACAAACCTACATACACACACATCCACCCATACATACATACATAAATTTAAATGATGGCAGCAGTGGGATAATGACAACTGCCGGAACGGAGTTGCATTACCCATAAGATTTCCAGACCAAGACTCATGACGAATCTTTTCGGAGGGGAAAATAATGTTACGCTCCGCTGTATGCGTAGGATTAGTGTAACGGTCCGCTGTAGGCGGCGGAGGTGCGTTCATTATAATATTCCGTATAAAACGGAAGTACGTTCATACCGGATGTAAACTTGGTCGGTAATATGCAAATAAGCAAAGCCCGGTTTATGTGAGAATAGAGAAGTAAGTGTATATAAAGACAAGTGGACCCCTTCGGTGTCGAGCATGCTTTTCCCTAATGGGATCTGCTGGTGTTTCATTACGCCAGAAAGCTCGGCTAACTTGTGTTTATTTGGCGTCGCACGTTACAAATAATGGCTGCGGTGGGATATTAACAACTGCCTTACCCATAAGATTCCCAGACCGGGACGAGTCTTTTCGGAGGGGAAAGTATTGTAACGGTCCGCTGTAGGCGGCGGATCAGTGTAACGGTCCGCTGTATGCGGCGTAGGTGCGTTCATAATAATATTCCGTATACAACGGAAGTACGTTCATTCCGGATGTAAACTTGGTTCGTAATATGGAAATAAGCAAAGCCCGGTTTATGTGAGAATAGAGAAGATAATGTATATAAAGACCAGTGGACCACTTCAGGGTCGAACATGCTTTTCCCTAAAGGGATCTGTTGGTGTTTCATTACACAAGAAAGCTCGGCTAGCTGGTGTTTATTTGGCGTCGCAAATTACAATAAATATATACATACATACATACATACATACATACATACATACATACATACATACACACATCCATCCATTCATACATTTAGTTATACAGTCATACATATATACATCCAAACATACGGTCATACCTTCATCCATCCATCCATACACACATCCATCCATCCACGCATCCATCCATAAATACATACAAACATCCACACATACATACAGTCATACATACACACATATGTACATCCTTCCATCTATCAATCCATCCATCCATCCATCCTAAAGTACATACAGATATACATGCAAACGTACATACATACATACAATTCCGGAACGGAGTTGCCTTACCCATAAGATTACCAGACCAGGACTCGGGACGAGTCTTTTCGGAGGGGATTAGTGTAACGGTCCGCTGTAGGCGGCGGCGGTGCATTCTGTATCAAACGGAAGTACGTTCATACCGGATGTAAACTTGGTTGGTAATATGCAAATTAGCAAAGCCCGGTTAATGTGAGAATAGAGAAATAAGTGTATATAAAGATCAGTGGACCCCTTCAAGGTCGAGCAAGCTTTTCCCTAATGTAATCTGCTGGTGTTTCATTACGCTATCATCGGCTATCATTGACGTCGCACGTTACAAATGGTGGCAGCGGTGGGATATTGACAACTGCCGGACGGATTTGCCTTACCCTTGAGTTTTTCAGACGTCTTCTCGGAGGAGAAAGTAATGTAATGGACCGCTGTAGGCGGAGGATGTGCGTTCATAGTCTCCACTTCTATGATCTTGCTAGAAAGCTCAGCTATCCTGTGAGGCATAGTAAGTTGAAACTTCAACAATCTTTCAGATAAAGCTCTACTTTCCTGTTGGTTGAAGTATAACTGTCCGCTGTAGGCGGTGGATGTCTACTGCTGACGAGGTGCGTTCATTATAATAATCCGTATAAAACGGAAGTACGTTCATACCGGATGTAAATTTGGTTGGAAATATGCAAATTGGCAAAGCCCGGGCTATGTGAGAATAAAGAAAGTAGTGTATATAAAGACCAGTGGACCACTTCAGGGTCGAGCATGATTTTCCCTTAAGGGATCTGCTGGTGTTTCATTACGACAGAAAGCTCGGCTATCTTGTGTTTCATTGACGTCGAACGTTACAAATGGTGGCAGCATTGGGATATTGACAACAGCCGGAACGGAGTTGCCTTTCCCATAAGATTCCCAAACCAAGACTCGGGACGAGTCTTTTCGGAGGGGAAAGTGTTGTAACGGTCCGCTGTAGGCGGCAGATTAGTGTAACGGTCCGCTGTATGCAGCTTAGGTGCATCCATAATAATATTACATATACAACGGAAGTACGTTCACACCGGATGTAAACTTGGTTCGTAATATGCAAATTAGCAAAGCCCGGGCTATGTGAGAATAGAGAAGTTAATGTATATAAAGACCAGTGGACCACTTCAGGGTCGAACATGCTTTTCCCTAAAGGGATCTGCTGGTGTTTCATTACGCCAGAAAGCTCGGCTAGATGGTGTTTATTTGGCGTCGAAAATTACAATACATACATATGTAGATACATACATACAATTGCCGGAACGGAGTTGCCTTACCCATAAGATTACCAGACCAAGAATCGGGACGAGTCTTTTCGGAGGGGAAAGTCATGTAATATCAGCTGTAAGCGTTGGATTAGTGTAACGGTCCGCTGTATGCGGCGTAGGTGGGTTCATAATATTATTACGTATAAAACGGAAGTACGTTCATACCGGATGTAAACTTGGTCGGTAATATGCAAACTAGCAAAGCCCGGTTTATGTGAGAATAGAGAAGTAAGTGTATATAAAGACCAGTGGACCCCTTCAGTGTCGAGCATGCTTTTCCCTAATGGGATCTGCTGGTGTTTCATTACGCCAGAAAGCTCGGCTAACTGGTGTTTATTTGGCGTCGCACGTTACAAATGATGGCTGCGGTTGGTTAATAACAACTGCCGGAACGGAGTTGCCTTACCCATAAGATTCCCAGACCAAGACTCGGGACGAGTCTTTTCGGAGGGGAAAGTATTGCAACGGTCCGCCGTAAGCGTTGGATTAGTGTAACGGTCCGCTGTAGGCGGCGGCGGTGCATTCTGTATCAAACGGAAGTACGTTCATACCGGATGTAAACTTGGTTGGTAATATGCAAATTAGCAAAGCCCGGTTAATGTGAGAATAGAGAACTAAATGTAAATAAAGACCAGTGGACGCCATACGCACACAGTGGCTTGATTGACAAAGGCTCATTAAAGTCACAATAAATAATTTCAACTAGTCAAAATTATATTTTATACATACTTGAACATGTATATCACCAAAATAATACATTGCCATAAACATAAAACGAGATTTGACAAAATTAAAAAATACCCTTTACTGTAATATGAAACAAGTGAAGAATGTCCGCCCGGCGAAAATGTAAACAAAGACCAATTCTCGTCGAAAATTAAAACTTCTTCGTAAGCTACAAACAAAATACCTGGCTCATAGATGCAGTGGCCCGTTATATACACGGTGAAACCGGTTTTCTTGTCGAGAGAATCAGTATACGACGAAAATGCGAATTATCACAAGCGCTAGCCAGACATTGTCCTGTCAAAATGACGGCGGCGGCGGACTACAGCGGCCGAGGTGCGTTCATAATAATATTTCGTATTAAACGGAAGTACGTTCATACCGGATGTAAACTTGAATGGAAATATGCAAATTAGCAAAGCCCGGGCTATGTGAGAATAGACAAGTAAGTGTATATAAAGACCAGTGGACCCCTTCAGTGTCGAGAATTTTTTTCCCTGAAGTGATCTTGTTGGTGTTTCATTACGCCAGAAAGCTCGGCTATCTGCTGTTTATTTGGCGTCGCACGTTACAATACATACATACATACATACATACATACATACATCATACATACATACAGTCATACATAACATAATACATACATACAGTCATTACACAACATAATACATACATACATTCATCATACATACATACAGACATTCATACATACATACATACATACATACATACATACATACATACATACATACATACATACAAACCTACATACACACACATCCACCCATACATACATACATAAATTTAAATGATGGCAGCAGTGGGATAATGACAACTGCCGGAACGGAGTTGCATTAACCATAAGATTTCCAGACCAAGACTCATGACGAGTCTTTTCGAAGGGGAAAATAATGTTACGCTCCGCTGTATGCGTAGGATTAGTGTAACGGTCCGCTGTAGGCGGCGGAGGTGCAATCATAAAATTATTCCGTATAAAACGGAAGTACGTTCATACCGGATGTAAACTTGGTGGGTAATATGCAAATAAGCAAAGCCCGGGCTATGTGAGAATAGAGAAGTTAATGTATATAAAGACCAGTGGACCACTTCAGGGTCGAGCATGCTTTTCCCTAAAGGGATCTGTTGGTGTTTCATTACGCAAGAAAGCTCGGCTATCTGGTGTTTATTTGCCGTTGCAAATTACAATATATATATACATACATACATACAGTCATACATCCATCTATCCATCCATCTGTTCATCCATCCATCCATCTATCCATCTATCCATACATACATACATACATACATACATACATACATACATACATACATACCCACATACACACATCCAACAATTCATACATATAGTCATACATATATACATCCAAGCATACGGTCATACGTTCATCCATCCATCCATCCATCCATCCATCCATCCATCCATCCATCCATCCATCCATTCATACCCACATCCATGCATCCATCCATAAATACATACACACATCCACACATACGTACATCCTTCCATCTATCAATCCATCCAACCATCCAGCCTTAAGTAGGTATGCAAGTAAACTTGGTTGGTAATATGGAAATTAGCAAAGCCCGGTTTATGTGAGAATAGAGAAGTAAGTGTATATAAAGACCAGTGGACCCCTTCAGTGTCGAGCATGCTTTTCCCTAATGGGATCTGCTGGTGTTTCATTACGCCAGAAAGCTCGGCTAACTGGTGTTTATTTGGCGTCGCACGTTACAAATGATGGCTGCGGTGGGATATTAACAACTGCCGGAACGGAGTTGCCTTACCCATAAGATTCCCAGACCAAGACTCGGGACGAGTCTTTTCGGAGGGGAAAGTATTGTAACGGTCCGCTGTAGGCGGCGGATCAGTGTAACGGTCCGCTGTAGGCGGCTTAGGTGTGTTCATAATAATATTCCGTATACAACGGAAGTACGTTCATACCGGATGTAAACTTGGTTCTTAATATGCAAATAAGCAAAGCCCGGGCTATTTGAGAATAGAGAAGTTAATGTATATAAAGACCAGTGGACCACTTCAGGGTCGAACATGCTTTTCCCTAAAGGGATCTGTTGGTGTTTCATTACACAAGAAAGCTCGGCTAGCTGGTGTTTATTTGGCGTCGCAAATTACAATAAATATATACATACATACATACATACATACATACATACATACAAACATACATACACACATACACACATCCATCCATTCATACATATAGTCATACAGTCATACATATATACATCCAAACATACGGTCATACCTTCATCCATCCATCCATACACACATCCATCCATCCATGCATCCATCCATAAATACATACAAACATCCACACATACATACAGTCATACATACACACATACGTACATCCTTCCATCTATCAATCCATCCATCCATCCATCCTTAAGTACATACAGATATACATGCAAACGTACATACATACATACAAATGCCGGAACGGAGTTGCCTTACCCATAAGATTACCAGACCAGGACTCGGGACGAGTCTTTTCGGAGGGGAAAGAAATGTAACGCTCCGCCGTAAGCGTTGGATTAGTGTAACGGTCCGGAGTAGGCGGCGGTGCATTCTGTATCAAACGGAAGTACGTTCATACCGGATGTAAACTTGGTTGGTAATATGCAAATTAGCAAAGCCCGGTTAATGTGAGAATAGAGAAATAAGTGTATATAAAGATCAGTGGACCCCTTCAAGGTCGAGCAAGCTTTTCCCTAATGTAATCTGCTGGTGTTTCATTACGCTATCATCGGCTATCATTGACGTCGCACGTTACAAATGGTGGCAGCGGTGGGATATTGACAACTGCCGGAACGGAGTTGCCTTACCCTTAAGATTACCAGACCAAGACTTGGGACGAGTCTTTTCGGAGGGGAAAGTAATGCAATGCTCCGCTGTAAGCGTTGGATTAGTGTAACGGTCCGCTTTAGGCGGCGGAGGTGCGTTCATAAACGGAAGTACATTCATACCGGATGTAAACTTGGTTGGTAATATTTAAATTAGGAAAGCCTGGTTAATGTGAGAATAGAGAACTAAATGTAAATAAAGACCAGTGGACCCCATACGCCCACAGTGGCTTGATTGACAAAGGCTCATTAAAGTCACAATAAATAATTTCAACTAGTCAAAATTATATTTTATACATACTTGAACATGTATATCACCAAAATAATACATTGCCATAGACATTGATATGACAAATTTAAAAAAATACCCTATAATGTAATATGAAACAAGTGAAGAATGTCCGCCCGGCGAAAATGTAAACAAAGACCAATTCTCGTCGAAAATTAAAACTTCTTCGTAAGCTACAAACAAAATACCTGGCTCATAGATGCAGTGGCCCGTTATATACACGGTGAAACCGGTTTTCTTGTCGAGAGAATCAGTATACGACGAAAATGCTTCAAAATGCGAATTATCACAAGCGCTAGCCAGACATTGTTCTGTCAAAATGACGGCGGCGGCGGTCTACAGCGGCCGAGGTGCGTTCATAATAATATTTCGTATTAAACGGAAGTACGTTCATACCGGATGTAAACTTGAATGGAAATATGCAAATTAGCAAAGCCCGGGCTATGTGAGAATAGACAAGTAAGTGTATATAAAGACCAGTGGACCCCTTCAGTGTCGAGAATTTTTTTCCCTGAAGTGATCTGTTGGTGTTTCATTACGCCAGAAAGCTCGGCTATCTGCTGTTTATTTGGCGTCGCACGTTACAATACATACATACATACATACATACATACATCATACATACATACAGTCATACATAACATAATACATACATACAGTCATACACAACATAATACATACATACATTCATCATACATACATACATACATACATACATACATACATACATACATACATACAAACCTACATACACACACATCCACCCATACATACATACATAAATTTAAATGATGGCAGCAGTGGGATAATGACAACTGCCGGAACGGAGTTGCATTACCCATAAGATTTCCAGACCAAGACTCATGACGAGTCTTTTCGGAGGGGAAAATAATGTTACGCTCCGCTGTATGCGTAGGATTAGTGTAACGGTCCGCTGTAGGCGGCGGAGGTGCAATCATAAAATTATTCCGTATAAAACGGAAGTACTTTCATACCGGATGTAAACTTGGTGGGTAATATGCAAATAAGCAAAGCCCGGGCTATGTGAGAATAGAGAAGTTAATGTATATAAAGACCAGTGGACCACTTCAGGGTCGAGCATGCTTTTCCCTAAAGGGATCTGTTGGTGTTTCATTACGCAAGAAAGCTCGGCTATCTGGTGTTTATTTGCCGTTGCAAATTACAATACATACATACATACAGTCATACAGTCATACATCCATCTATCCATCCATCTGTTCATCCATCCATCCATCTATCCATACATACATACATACATACATACATACATACATACATACATACATACATACATACATACATACATACATACATACATACATACATACATACCCACATACACACATCCAACAATTCATACATATAGTCATACATATATACATCCAAGCATACGGTCATACGTTCATCCATCCATCCATCCATCCATCCATCCAACCATCCATCCATTCATACCCACATCCATGCAACCATGCATCCATCCATAAATACATACACACATCCACACATACGTACATCCTTCCATCTATCAATCCATCCAACCATCCATCCTTAAGTACGTATGCAAGTAAACTTGGTTGGTAATATGCAAATTAGCAAAGCCCGGTTTATGTGAGAATAGAGAAGTAAGTGTATATAAAGACTAGTGGACCCTTTCCCGGTCGAGCAAGCTTTTCCCTAATGGGATCTACTGGTGTTTCATTACGCCAGAAAGCTCGGCTATCTGGTCATCGACTTCCATTGACGTCGCACGTTACAAATGGTGGTAGCGGTGGGATATTGACAACTGCCGGAACGGAGTTGCCTTACCCTTGAATTTTCCAGAGGTCTTCTCGGAGGGGAAAGTAATGTAATGGACCGCTGTAGGCGGCGGATGTGCGTTCATAGTCTCCACTTCAATGATCTTGCTAGAAAGCTCAGCTATCCTGTGAGGCATAGTAAGTTGAAACTTCAACAATCTTTCAGATAAAGCTCTACTTTCCTGTTGGTTGAAGTATAACTGTCCGCTGTAGGCGGTGGATGTCTACTGCTGACGAGGTGCGTTCATTATAATAATCCGTATAAAACGGAAGTACGTTCATACCGGATGTAAATTTGGTTGGAAATATGCAAATTGGCAAAGCCCGGGCTATGTGAGAATAAAGAAAGTAGTGTATATAAAGACCAGTGGACCACTTCAGGGTCGAGCATGATTTTCCCTTAAGGGATCTGCTGGTGTTTCATTACGACAGAAAGCTCGGCTATCTTGTGTTTCATTGACGTCGAACGTTACAAATGGTGGCAGCATTGGGATATTGACAACAGCCGGAACGGAGTTGCCTTACCCATAAGATTCCCAAACCAAGACTCGGGACGAGTCTTTTCGGAGGGGAAAGTGTTGTAACGGTCCGCTGTAGGCGGCGGATTAGTGTAACGGTCCGCTGTATGCAGCTTAGGTGCATCCATAATAATATTCCGTATACAACGGAAGTACGTTCATACCGGATGTAATGTTGGTTCGTAATATGCAAATTAGCAAAGCCCGGGCTATGTGAGAATAGAGAAGTTAACGTATATAAAGACCAGTGGACCACTTCAGGGTCGAACATGCTTTTCCCTAAAGGGATCTGCTGGTGTTTCATTACGCCAGAAAGCTCGGCTAGATGGTGTTTATTTGGCGTCGAAAATTACAATACATACATATGTAGATACATGCATACAATTGCCGGAACGGAGTTGCCTTACCCATAAGATTTCCAGACCAAGAATCGGGACGAGTCTTTTCGGAGGGGAAAGTCATGTAATATCAGCTGTAAGCGTTGGATTAGTGTAACGGTCCGCTGTATGCGGCGTAGGTGGGTTCATAATATTATTACGTATAAAACGGAAGTACGTTCATACCGGATGTAAACTTGGTCGGTAATATGCAAACTAGCAAAGCCCGGTTTATGTGAGAATAGAGAAGTAAGTGTATATAAAGACCAGTGGACCCCTTCAGTGTCGAGCATGCTTTTCCCTAATGGGATCTGCTGGTGTTTCATTACGCCAGAAAGCTCGGCTAACTTGTGTTTATTTGGCGTCGCACGTTACAAATGATGGCTGCGGTGGGATATTAACAACTGCCGGAACGGAGTTGCCTTACCCATAAGATTACCAGACCAGGACTCTGGACGAGTCTTTTCGGAGGGGAAAGTATTGTAACGCTCCGCCGTAAGCGTTGGATTAGTGTAACGGTCCGCTGTAGGCGGCGGCGGTGCATTTTGTATCAAACGGAAGTACGTTCATACCGGATGTAAACTTGGTTCTTAATATGCAAATTAGCAAAGCCCGGTTAATGTGAGAATAGAGAAATAAGTGTATATAAAGATCAGTGGACCCCTTCAAGGTCGAGCAAGCTTTTCCCTAATGTAATCTGCTGGTGTTTCATTACGCTATCATCGGCTATCATTGACGTCGCACGTTACAAATGGTGGCAGCGGTGGGATATTGACAACTGCCGGACGGAGTTGCCTTACCCTTGAGTTTTCCAGACGTCTTCTCGGAGGGGAAAGTAATGTAATGGACCGCTGTAGGCGGAGGATGTTCGTTCATAGTCTCCACTTCTATGATCTTGCTAGGAAGCTCAGCTATCCTGTGAGGCATAGTAAGTTGGAACTTCAACAGTCTTTCAGAGAAAGTGTAACGATCCGCTGTAGGCGACGGAGGTCTAGAGCGGCCGAGGTCCGTTCATAATAATATTACGTATAAAACGGAAGTACGTTCATACCGGATGTAAACTTTGTAAGTAATAGGCAAATTAACAAAGCCCGGGCTATGTGAGAATAGAGAAGTAAGTGTATATATGTGTAAAGACCAGTGGACCACTTCAGTGTCGAGCATGCTTTTCCCTAATGGTATCTGCTGGTGTTTCATTACGCCAGAAAGTTCGGCTATATGGGGTTTCATTGACGTCGAAAGTTACAATACATACATACATACATGCATATATACAAACATACATACAACTGTCGGAATACATAGGAAAGGAGTTGCCTTACCCATAAGATTACCAGACCAAGACTAGGGACGAGTCGTTTCGGAGGAGAAAGTAATGTAACGCTCCGCTGTAAGCGTTGGATTAGTTGAACGGTCCGCTGTAGGCGGCGGAGGTGCATTCTGTATCAAACGGAAGTACGTTCATACCGGATGTAAACTTGGTTGGTAATATGCAAACTAGCAAAGCCCGGTTAATGTGAGAATAGAGAAATAAGTGTATATAAAGATCAGTGGACCCCTTCAAGGTCGAGCAAGCTTTTTTCCTAATGTAATCTGCTGGTGTTTCATTACGCTATCATCGGCTATCATTGACGTCGCACGTTACAAATGGTGGCAGCGGTGGAATATTGACAACTGCCGGACGGAGTTGCCTTACCCTTGAGTTTTCCAGACGTCTTCTCGGAGGGGAAAGTAATGTAATGGACCGCTGTAGGCGGAGGATGTGCGTTCATAGTCTCCACTTCTATGATCTTGCTAGGAAGCTCAGCTATCCTGTGAGGCATAGTAAGTTGGAACTTCAACAGTCTTTCAGAGAAAGTGTAACGATCCGCTGTAGGCGACGGAGGTTTAGAGCGGCCGAGGTCCGTTCATAATAATATTACGTATAAAACGGAAGTACGTTCATACCGGATGTAAACTTTGTAAGTAATATGCAAATTAACAAAGCCCGGGCTATGTGAGAATAGAGAAGTAAGTGTATATATGTGTAAAGACCAGTGGACCACTTCAGTGTCGAGCATGCTTTTCCCTAATGGTATCTGCTGGTGTTTCATTACGCCAGAAAGTTCGGCTATATGGGGTTTCATTGACGTCGAAAGTTACAATACATACATACATACATGCATATATACAAACATACATACAACTGTCGGAATTCATAGGAAAGGAGATGCCTTACCCATAAGATTACCAGACCAAAAATAGGGACGAGTCGTTTCGGAGGAGAAAGTAATGAAACGCTCCGCTGTAAGCGTTGGATTAGTGTAACGGTCCGCTGTAGGCGGCGGAGTTGCGTTCATAATAATATTCCGTATAAAACGGAAGTACGTTCATACCGGATGTAAACTTGGTTGGTAATATGCAAATTAGCAAAGCCCGGTTAATGTGAGAATAGAGAAGAAAGTGTATATAAAGACCAGTGGACCCCTTCATGGTCGAGCAAACTTTTCCCTAATGGGATCTGCTGGTGTTTCATTACGCCAGAAAGCTCCGCTATCTGGTGTTTCATTGACGTCGCACGTTACAAATGGTGGCAGCGGTGGGATATTGACAACTGCCGGAACGGAGTTGCCTTACCCATAAGATTAACAGACCAAGACTCGGGACGAGTCTTTTCGGAGGGAAAAGTAATGTAACGCTCCGCTGTAAGCGTTGGATTAGTGTAACGGTCCGCTGTAGGCGGCGGAGGTGCGTTCATTATAATATTTCGTATAAAACGGAAGTAGATTCATACCGGATGTAAACTTGGTTGGTAATATTTAAATTAGGAAAGCCCAATGTGAGAATAGAGAACTAAATGTAAATAAAGACCAGTGGACGCCATACGCACACAGTGGCTTGATTGACAAAGGCTCATTAAGTCAACTAGTCAAAATTATATTTTATACATACTTGAACATGTATATCACCAAAATAATACATTGCCATAAACATAAAACGAGATTTGACAAAATTAAAAAATACCCTATACTGTAATATGAAACAAGTGAAGAATGTCCGCCCGGCGAAAATGTAAACAAAGACCAATTCTCGTCGAAAATTAAAACTTCTTCGTAAGCTACAAACAAAATACCTGGCTCATAGATGCAGTGGCCCGTTATATACACGGTGAAACCGGTTTTCTTGTCGAGAGAATCAGTATACGACGAAAATGCTTCAAAATGCGAATTATCACAAGCGCTAGCCAGACATTGTTCTGTCAAAATGACGGCGGCGGCGGTCTACAGCGGCCGAGGTGCGTTCATAATAATATTTCGTATTAAACGGAAGTACGTTCATACCGGATGTAAACTTGAATGGAAATATGCAAATTAGCAAAGCCCGGGCTATGTGAGAATAGACAAGTAAGTGTATATAAAGACCAGTGGACCCCTTCAGTGTCGAGAATTTTTTTCCCTGAAGTGATCTTGTTGGTGTTTCATTACGCCAGAAAGCTCGGCTATCTGCTGTTTATTTGGCGTCGCACGTTACAATACATACATACATACATACATACATCATACATACATACAGTCATACATAACATAATACATACATACAGTCATACACAACATAATACATACATACATTCATCATACATACATACATACATTCATACATACATACATACATACATACATACATACATACATACATACATACATACATACATACATACATACATACATACATACATACATTCATACATACATACATACATACATACATACATACATACATACACACACATCCACCCATACATACATACATAAATTAAAATGATGGCCGCAGTGGGATAATGACAACTGCCGGAACGGAGTTGCATTACCCATAAGATTTCCAGACCAAGACTCATGACGAGTCTTTTCGGAGGGGAAAATAATGGGATTAGTGTAACGGTCCGCTGTAGGCGGCGGAGGTGCAATCATAAAATTATTCCGTATAAAACGGAAGTACGTTCATACCGGATGTAAACTTGGTGGGTAATATGCAAATAAGCAAAGCCCGGGCTATGTGAGAATAGAGAAGTTAATGTATATAAAGACCAGTGGACCACTTCAGGGTCGAGCATGCTTTTCCCTAAAGGGATCTGTTGGTGTTTCATTACGCAAGAAAGCTCGGCTATCTGGTGTTTATTTGCCGTTGCAAATTGCAATATATATATATATACAGTAATACAATCATACATCCATCTATCCATTCATCTGTTCCTCCATCTGTTCATCCATCCATCCATACATCCATCTATTCATACATACATGCATACATACATACATACATACATGCATACATACCCACATACACACATCCAACAATTCATACATATAGTCATACATATATACATCCAAGCATACGGTCATACGTTCATCCATCCATCCATCCATCCATCCATCCATCCATCCATCCATCCATCCATCCATACCCACATCCATGCATCCATCCATCCATAAATACATACACACATCCACACATACGTACATCCTTCCATCTATCAATCCATCCAACCATCCATCCTTAAGTACGTATGCAAGTAAACTTGGTTGGTAAAATGCAAATTAGCAAAGCCCGGTTTATGTGAGAATAGAGAAGTAAGTGTATATAAAGACTAGTGGACCCTTTCCAGGTCGAGCAAGCTTTTCCCTAATGGGATCTGCTGGTGTTTCATTACGCCAGAAAGCTCGGCAATCGGGTCATCGACTTTCATTGACGTCGCACGTTACAAATGGTGGCAGCGGTGGGATATTGACAACTGCCGGAACGGAGTTGCCTTACCCTTGAATTTTCCAGAGGTCTTCTCGGAGGGGAAAGTAATGTAATGGACCGCTGTAGGCGGCGGATGTGCGTTCATAGTCTCCACTTCTATGATCTTGCTAGAAAGCTCAGCTATCCTGTGAGGCATAGTAAGTTGAAACTTCAACAATCTTTCAGATAAAGCTCTACTTTCCTGTTGGTTGAAGTATAACTGTCCGCTGTAGGCGGTGGATGTCTACTGCTGACGAGGTGCGTTCATTATAATAATCCGTATAAAACGGAAGTACGTTCATACCGGATGTAAATTTGGTTGGAAATATGCAAATTGACAAAGCCCGGGCTATGTGAGAATAAAGAAAGTAGTGTATATAAAGACCAGTGGACCACTTCAGGGTCGAGCATGATTTTCCCTTAAGGGATCTGCTGGTGTTTCATTACGCCAGAAAGCTCGGCTAGATGGTGTTTATTTGGCGTCGAAAATTACAATACATACATATGTAGATATATACATTCAATTGCCGGAACGGAGTTGCCTTACCCATAAGATTTCCAGACCAAGAATCGGGACGAGTCTTTTCGGAGGGGAAAGTCATGTAATATCAGCTGTAAGCGTTGGATTAGTGTAACGGTCCGCTTTAGGCGGCGTAAGTGGGTTCATAATATTATTACGTATAAAACGGAAGTACGTTCATACCGGATGTAAACTTGGTCGGTAATATGCAAACTAGCAAAGCCCGGTTTATGTGAGAATAGAGAAGTAAGTGTATATAAAGACCAGTGGACCCCTTCAGTGTCGAGCATGCTTTTCCCTAATGGGATCTGCTGGTGTTTCATTACGCCAGAAAGCTCGGCTAACTTGTGTTTATTTGGCGTCGCACGTTACAAATGATGGCTGCGGTGGGATATTAACAACTGCCGGAACGGAGTTGCCTTACCCATAAGATTCCCAGACCAAGACTCGGGACGAGTCTTTTCGGAGGGGAAAGTATTGTAACGGTCCGCTGTAGGCGGCGGATCAGTGTAACGGTCCGCTGTAGGCGGCTTAGGTGTGTTCATAATAATATTCCGTATACAACGGAAGTACGTTCATACCGGATGTAAACTTGGTTCTTAATATGCAAATAAGAGAAGCCCGGTCTATTTGAGAATAGAGAAGTCAATGTATATAAAGACCAGTGGACCACTTCAGGGTCGAACATGCTTTTCCCTCAAGGGATCTGTTGATGTTTCATTACACAAGAAAGCTCGGCTAGATGGTGTTTATATGGCGTCGCAAATTACAATAAATATATACATACATACATACATACATACAAACATACATACACACATACACACATCCATCCATTCATACATATAGTCATACAGTCATACATATATACATCCAAACATACGGTCATACCTTCATCCATCCATCCATACACACATCCATCCATCCATGCATCCATCCATAAATACATACAAACATCCACACATACATACAGTCATACATACACACATATGTACATCCTTCCATCTATCAATCCATCCATCCATCCATCCTTAAGTACATACAGATATACATGCAAACGTACATACATACATACAAATGCCGGAACGGAGTTGCCTTACCCATAAGATTACCAGACCAGGACTCGGGACGAGTCTTTTCGGAGGGGAAAGAAATGTAACGCTCCGCCGTAAGCGTTGGATTAGTGTAACGGTCCGCTGTAGGCGGCGGCGGTGCATTCTGTATCAAACGGAAGTACGTTCATACCGGATGTAAACTTGGTTGGTAATATGCAAATTAGCAAAGCCCGGTTAATGTGAGAATAGAGAAATAAGTGTATATAAAGATCAGTGGACCCCTTCAAGGTCGAGCAAGCTTTTCCCTAATGTAATCTGCTGGTGTTTCATTACGCTATCATCGGCTATCATTGACGTCGCACGTTACAAATGGTGGCAGCGGTGGGATATTGACAACTGCCGGAACGGAGTTGCCTTACCCTTAAGATTACCAGACCAAGACTTGGGACGAGTCTTTTCGGAGGGGAAAGTAATGCAATGCTCCGCTGTAAGCGTTGGATTAGTGTAACGGTCCGCTTTAGGCGGCGGAGGTGCGTTCATAAACGGAAGTACATTCATACCGGATGTAAACTTGGTTGGTAATATTTAAATTAGGAAAGCCCGGTTAATGTGAGAATAGAGAACTAAATGTAAATAAAGACCAGTGGACCCCATACGCCCACAGTGGCTTGATTGACAAAGGCTCATTAAAGTCACAATAAATAATTTCAACTAGTCAAAATTATATTTTATACATACTTGAACATGTATATCACCAAAATAATACATTGCCATAGACATTGATATGACAAATTTAAAAAAATACCCTATAATGTAATATGAAACAAGTGAAGAATGTCCGCCCGGCGAAAATGTAAACAAAGACCAATTCTCGTCGAAAATTAAAACTTCTTCGTAAGCTACAAACAAAATACCTGGCTCATAGATGCAGTGGCCCGTTATATACACGGTGAAACCGGTTTTCTTGTCGAGAGAATCAGTATACGACGAAAATGCTTCAAAATGCGAATTATCACAAGCGCTAGCCAGACATTGTTCTGTCAAAATGACGGCGGCGGCGGTCTACAGCGGCCGAGGTGCGTTCATAATAATATTTCGTATTAAACGGAAGTACGTTCATACCGGATGTAAACTTGAATGGAAATATGCAAACTAGAAAAGCCCGGGCTATGTGAGAATAGACAAGAAAGTGTATATAAAGACCAGTGGACCCCTTCAGTGTCGAGAATTTTTTTCCCTGAAGTGATCTGTTGGTGTTTCATTACGCCAGAAAGCTCGGCTATCTGCTGTTTATTTGGCGTCGCACGTTACAATACATACATACATACATACATACATACATCATACATACATACAGTCATACATAACATAATACATACATACAGTCATACACAACATAATACATACATACATTCATCATACATACATACAGACATTCATACATACATACATACATACATATATACAAACCTACATACACGCACATCCACCCATACATACATACATAAATTTAAATGATGGCAGCAGTGGGATAATGACAACTGCCGGAACGGAGTTGCATTACCCATAAGATTTCCAGACCAAGACTCATGACGAGTCTTTTCGGAGGGGAAAATAATGTTACGCTCCGCTGTATGCGTAGGATTAGTGTAACGGTCCGCTGTAGGCGGCGGAGGTGCAATCATAAAATTATTCCGTATAAAACGGAAGTACTTTCATACCGGATGTAAACTTGGTGGGTAATATGCAAATAAGCAAAGCCCGGGCTATGTGAGAATAGAGAAGTTAATGTATATAAAGACCAGTGGACCACTTCAGGGTCGAGCATGCTTTTCCCTAAAGGGATCTGTTGGTGTTTCATTACGCAAGAAAGCTCGGCTATCTGGTGTTTATTTGCCGTTGCAAATTACAATAAATATATACATACAGTCATACAGTCATACATCCATCTATCCATCCATCTGTTCATCCATCCATCCATTTATCCATCTATCCATACATACATACATACATACATACATACATACATACATACATACATACATACATACATACATACATACATACATACATACATACATACCCACATACCCACATCCAACAATTCATACATATAGTCATACATATATACATCCAAGCATACGGTCATACGTTCATCCATCCATCCATCCATCCATCCAACCATCCATCCATTCATACCCACATCCATGCAACCATGCATCCATCCATAAATACATACACACATCCACACATACGTACATCCTTCAATCTATCAATCCATCCAACCATCCATCCTTAAGTACGTATGCAAGTAAACTTGGTTGGTAATATGCAAATTAGCAAAGCCCGGTTTATGTGAGAATAGAGAAGTAAGTGTATATAAAGACTAGTGGACCCTTTCCCGGTCGAGCAAGCTTTTCCCTAATGGTATCTACTGGTGTTTCATAACGCCAGAAAGCTCGGCTATCTGGTCATCGACTTCCATTGACGTCGCACGTTACAAATGGTGGCAGCGGTGGGATATTGACAACTGCCGGAACGGAGTTGCCTTACCCTTGAATTTTCCAGAGGTCTTCTCGGAGGGGAAAGTAATGTAATGGACCGCTGTAGGCGGCGGATGTGCGTTCATAGTCTCCACTTCTATGATCTTGCTAGAAAGCTCAGCTATCCTGTGAGGCATAGTAAGTTGAAACTTCAACAATCTTTCAGATAAAGCTCTACTTTCCTGTTGGTTGAAGTATAACTGTCCGCTGTAGGCGGTGGATGTCTACTGCTGATGAGGTGCGTTCATTATAATAATCCGTATAAAACGGAAGTACGTTCATACCGGATGTAAATTTGGTTGGAAATATGCAAATTGGCAAAGCCCGGGCTATGTGAGAATAAAGAAAGTAGTGTATATAAAGACCAGTGGACCACTTCAGGGTCGAGCATGATTTTCCCTTAAGGGATCTGCTGGTGTTTCATTACGACAGAAAGCTCGGCTATCTTGTGTTTCATTGACGTCGAACGTTACAAATGGTGGCAACATTGGGATATTGACAACAGCCGGAACGGAGTTGCCTTACCCATAAGATTCCCAAACCAAGACTCGGGACGAGTCTTTTCGGAGGGGAAAGTGTTGTAACGGTCCGCTGTAGGCGGCGGATTAGTGTAACGGTCCGCTGTATGCAGCTTAGGTGCATCCATAATGATATTCCGTATACAACGGAATACGTTCATACCGGATGTAAACTTGGTTCGTAATATGCAAATTAGCAAAGCCCGGGCTATGTGAGAATAGAGAAGTTAACGTATATAAAGACCAGTGGACCACTTCAGGGTCGAACATGCTTTTCCCTAAAGGGATCTGCTGGTGTTTCATTACGCCAGAAAGCTCGGCTAGATGGTGTTTATTTGGCGTCGAAAATTACAATACATACATATGTAGATACATGCATACAATTGCCGGAACGGAGTTGCCTTACCCATAAGATTTCCAGACCAAGAATCGGGACGAGTCTTTTCGGAGGGGAAAGTCATGTAATATCAGCTGTAAGCGTTGGATTAGTGTAACGGTCCGCTGTATGCGGCGTAGGTGGGTTCATAATATTATTACGTATAAAACGGAAGTACGTTCATACCGGATGTAAACTTGGTCGGTAATATGCAAACTAGCAAAGCCCGGTTTATGTGAGAATAGAGAAGTAAGTGTATATAAAGACCAGTGGACCCCTTCAGTGTCGAGCATGCTTTTCCCTAATGGGATCTGCTGGTGTTTCATTACGCCAGAAAGCTCGGCTAACTTGTGTTTATTTGGCGTCGCACGTTACAAATGATGGCTGCGGTGGGATATTAACAACTGCCGGAACGGAGTTGCCTTACCCATAAGATTACCAGACCAGGACTCTGGACGAGTCTTTTCGGAGGGGAAAGTATTGTAACGCTCCGCCGTAAGCGTTGGATTAGTGTAACGGTCCGCTGTAGGCGGCGGCGGTGCATTTTGTATCAAACGGAAGTACGTTCATACCGGATGTAAACTTGGTTCTTAATATGCAAATTAGCAAAGCCCGGTTAATGTGAGAATAGAGAAATAAGTGTATATAAAGATCAGTGGACCCCTTCAAGGTCGAGCAAGCTTTTCCCTAATGTAATCTGCTGGTGTTTCATTACGCTATCATCGGCTATCATTGACGTCGCACGTTACAAATGGTGGCAGCGGTGGGATATTGACAACTGCCGGACGGATTTGCCCTACCCTTGAGTTTTTCAGACGTCTTCACGGAGGGGAAAGTAATGTAATGGACCGCTGTAGGCGGAGGATGTGCGTTCATAGTCTCCACTTCTATGATCTTGCTAGGAAGCTCAGCTATCCTGTGAGGCATAGTAAGTTGGAACTTCAACAGTCTTTCAGAGAAAGTGTAACGATCCGCTGTAGGCGACGGAGGTTTAGAGCGGCCGAGGTCCGTTCATAATAATATTACGTATAAAACGGAAGTACGTTCATACCGGATGTAAACTTTTTAAGTTATATGCAAATTAACAAAGCCCGGGCTATGTGAGAATAGAGAAGTAAGTGTATATATATGTAAAGACCAGTGGACCACTTCAGTGTCGAGCATGCTTTTCCCTAATGGTATCTGCTGGTGTTTCATTACGCCAGAAAGTTCGGCTATATGGGGTTTCATTGACGTCGAAAGTTACAATACATACATACATACATGCATATATACAAACATACATACAACTGTCGGAATACATAGCAAAGGAGTTGCCTTACCCATAAGATTACCAGACCAAAACTAGGGACGAGTCGTTTCGGAGGAGAAAGTAATGAAACGCTCCGCTGTAAGCGTTGGATTAGTGTAACGGTCCGCTGTAGGCGGCGGAGGTGCGTTCATAATAATATTCCGTATAAAACGGAAGTACGTTCATACCGGATGTAAACTTGGTTGGTAATATGCAAATTAGCAAAGCCCGGTTAATGTGAGAATAGAGAAGTAAGTGTATATAAAGACCAGTGGACCCCTTCATGGTCGAGCAAACTTTTCCCTAATGGGATCTGCTGGTGTTTCATTACGCCAGAAAGCTCCGCTATCTGGTGTTTCATTGACGTCGCACGTTACAAATGGTGGCAGCGGTGGGATATTGACAACTGCCGGAACGGAGTTGCCTTACCCATAAGATTACCAGACCAAGACTTGGGACGAGTCTTTTCGGAGGGGAAAGTAATGCAATGCTCCGCTGTAAGCGTTGGATTAGTGTAACGGTCCGCTTTAGGCGGCGGAGGTGCGTTCATAATATTATTTCGTATAAAACGGAAGTAGATTCATACCGGATGTAAACTTGGTTGGTAATATTTAAATTAGGAAAGCCCGGTTAATGTGGGAATAGAGAACTAAATGTAAATAAAGACCAGTGGACGCCATACGCACACAGTGGCTTGATTGACAAAGGCTCATTAAAGTCACAATAAATAATTTCAACTAGTCAAAATTATATTTTATACATACTTGAACATGTATATCACCAAAATAATACATTGCCATAAACATAAAACGAGATTTGACAAAATTAAAAAATACCCTATACTGTAATATGAAACAAGTGAAGAATGTCCGCCCGGCGAAAATGTAAACAAAGACCAATTCTCGTCGAAAATTAAAACTTCTTCGTAAGCTACAAACAAAATACCTGGCTCATAGATGCAGTGGCCCGTTATATACACGGTGAAACCGGTTTTCTTGTCGAGAGAATCAGTATACGACGAAAATGCTTCAAAATGCGAATTATCACAAGCGCTAGCCAGACATTGTTCTGTCAAAATGACGGCGGCGGCGGTCTACAGCGGCCGAGGTGCGTTCATAATAATATTTCGTATTAAACGGAAGTACGTTCATACCGGATGTAAACTTGAATGGAAATATGCAAATTAGCAAAGCCCGGGCTATGTGAGAATAGACAAGTAAGTGTATATAAAGACCAGTGGACCCCTTCAGTGTCGAGAATTTTTTTCCCTGAAGTGATCTTGTTGGTGTTTCATTACGCCAGAAAGCTCGGCTATCTGCTGTTTATTTGGCGTCGCACGTTACAATACATACATACATACATACATACATCATACATACATACAGTCATACATAACATAATACATACATACAGTCATACACAACATAATACATACATACATTCATCATACATACATACATACATTCATACATACATACATACATACATACATACATACATACATACATACATACATACATACATACATACATACATACATACATACATACATTCATACATACATACATACATACATACATACATACATACATACACACACATCCACCCATACATACATACATAAATTAAAATGATGGCCGCAGTGGGATAATGACAACTGCCGGAACGGAGTTGCATTACCCATAAGATTTCCAGACCAAGACTCATGACGAGTCTTTTCGGAGGGGAAAATAATGGGATTAGTGTAACGGTCCGCTGTAGGCGGCGGAGGTGCAATCATAAAATTATTCCGTATAAAACGGAAGTACGTTCATACCGGATGTAAACTTGGTGGGTAATATGCAAATAAGCAAAGCCCGGGCTATGTGAGAATAGAGAAGTTAATGTATATAAAGACCAGTGGACCACTTCAGGGTCGAGCATGCTTTTCCCTAAAGGGATCTGTTGGTGTTTCATTACGCAAGAAAGCTCGGCTATCTGGTGTTTATTTGCCGTTGCAAATTGCAATAAATATATACATACAGTCATACAGTCATACATCCATCTATCCATCCATCTGTTCATCCATCCATCCATCTATCCATCTATCCATACATACATACATACATACATACATACATAGAAGCATACATACCCACATACACACATCCAACAATTCATACATATAGTCATACATATATACATCCAAGCATACGGTCATACGTTCATCCATCCATCCATCCATCCATCCATCCATCCATCCAACCATCCATCCATTCATACCCACATCCATGCATCCATCCATCCATAAATACATACACACATCCACACATACGTACATCCTTCCATCTATCAATCCATCCAACCATCCATCCTTAAGTACGTATGCAAGTAAACTTGGTTGGTAAAATGCAAATTAGCAAAGCCCGGTTTATGTGAGAATAGAGAAGTAAGTGTATATAAAGACTAGTGGACCCTTTCCAGGTCGAGCAAGCTTTTCCCTAATGGGATCTGCTGGTGTTTCATTACGCCAGAAAGCTCGGCAATCGGGTCATCGACTTTCATTGACGTCGCACGTTACAAATGGTGGCAGCGGTGGGATATTGACAACTGCCGGAACGGAGTTGCCTTACCCTTGAATTTTCCAGAGGTCTTCTCGGAGGGGAAAGTAATGTAATGGACCGCTGTAGGCGGCGGATGTGCGTTCATAGTCTCCACTTCTATGATCTTGCTAGAAAGCTCAGCTATCCTGTGAGGCATAGTAAGTTGAAACTTCAACAATCTTTCAGATAAAGCTCTACTTTCCTGTTGGTTGAAGTATAACTGTCCGCTGTAGGCGGTGGATGTCTACTGCTGACGAGGTGCGTTCATTATAATAATCCGTATAAAACGGAAGTACGTTCATACCGGATGTAAATTTGGTTGGAAATATGCAAATTGACAAAGCCCGGGCTATGTGAGAATAAAGAAAGTAGTGTATATAAAGACCAGTGGACCACTTCAGGGTCGAGCATGATTTTCCCTTAAGGGATCTGCTGGTGTTTCATTACGCCAGAAAGCTCGGCTAGATGGTGTTTATTTGGCGTCGAAAATTACAATACATACATATGTAGATATATACATTCAATTGCCGGAACGGAGTTGCCTTACCCATAAGATTTCCAGACCAAGAATCGGGACGAGTCTTTTCGGAGGGGAAAGTCATGTAATATCAGCTGTAAGCGTTGGATTAGTGTAACGGTCCGCTTTAGGCGGCGTAAGTGGGTTCATAATATTATTACGTATAAAACGGAAGTACGTTCATACCGGATGTAAACTTGGTCGGTAATATGCAAACTAGCAAAGCCCGGTTTATGTGAGAATAGAGAAGTAAGTGTATATAAAGACCAGTGGACCCCTTCAGTGTCGAGCATGCTTTTCCCTAATGGGATCTGCTGGTGTTTCATTACGCCAGAAAGCTCGGCTAACTTGTGTTTATTTGGCGTCGCACGTTACAAATGATGGCTGCGGTGGGATATTAACAACTGCCGGAACGGAGTTGCCTTACCCATAAGATTCCCAGACCAAGACTCGGGACGAGTCTTTTCGGAGGGGAAAGTATTGTAACGGTCCGCTGTAGGCGGCGGATCAGTGTAACGGTCCGCTGTAGGCGGCTTAGGTGTGTTCATAATAATATTCCGTATACAACGGAAGTACGTTCATACCGGATGTAAACTTGGTTCTTAATATGCAAATAAGAGAAGCCCGGTCTATTTGAGAATAGAGAAGTCAATGTATATAAAGACCAGTGGACCACTTCAGGGTCGAACATGCTTTTCCCTCAAGGGATCTGTTGATGTTTCATTACACAAGAAAGCTCGGCTAGATGGTGTTTATATGGCGTCGCAAATTACAATAAATATATACATACATACATACATACATACAAACATACATACACACATACACACATCCATCCATTCATACATATAGTCATACAGTCATACATATATACATCCAAACATACGGTCATACCTTCATCCATCCATCCATACACACATCCATCCATCCATGCATCCATCCATAAATACATACAAACATCCACACATACATACAGTCATACATACACACATATGTACATCCTTCCATCTATCAATCCATCCATCCATCCATCCTTAAGTACATACAGATATACATGCAAACGTACATACATACATACAAATGCCGGAACGGAGTTGCCTTACCCATAAGATTACCAGACCAGGACTCGGGACGAGTCTTTTCGGAGGGGAAAGAAATGTAACGCTCCGCCGTAAGCGTTGGATTAGTGTAACGGTCCGCTGTAGGCGGCGGCGGTGCATTCTGTATCAAACGGAAGTACGTTCATACCGGATGTAAACTTGGTTGGTAATATGCAAATTAGCAAAGCCCGGTTAATGTGAGAATAGAGAAATAAGTGTATATAAAGATCAGTGGACCCCTTCAAGGTCGAGCAAGCTTTTCCCTAATGTAATCTGCTGGTGTTTCATTACGCTATCATCGGCTATCATTGACGTCGCACGTTACAAATGGTGGCAGCGGTGGGATATTGACAACTGCCGGAACGGAGTTGCCTTACCCTTAAGATTACCAGACCAAGACTTGGGACGAGTCTTTTCGGAGGGGAAAGTAATGCAATGCTCCGCTGTAAGCGTTGGATTAGTGTAACGGTCCGCTTTAGGCGGCGGAGGTGCGTTCATAAACGGAAGTACATTCATACCGGATGTAAACTTGGTTGGTAATATTTAAATTAGGAAAGCCCGGTTAATGTGAGAATAGAGAACTAAATGTAAATAAAGACCAGTGGACCCCATACGCCCACAGTGGCTTGATTGACAAAGGCTCATTAAAGTCACAATAAATAATTTCAACTAGTCAAAATTATATTTTATACATACTTGAACATGTATATCACCAAAATAATACATTGCCATAGACATTGATATGACAAATTTAAAAAAATACCCTATAATGTAATATGAAACAAGTGAAGAATGTCCGCCCGGCGAAAATGTAAACAAAGACCAATTCTCGTCGAAAATTAAAACTTCTTCGTAAGCTACAAACAAAATACCTGCTCATAGATGCAGTGGCCCGTTATATACACGGTGAAACCGGTTTTCTTGTCGAGAGAATCAGTATACGACGAAATGCTTCAAAATGCGAATTATCACAAGCGCTAGCCAGACATTGTTCTGTCAAAATGACGGCGGCGGCGGTCTACAGCGGCCGAGGTGCGTTCATAATAATATTTCGTATTAAACGGAAGTACGTTCATACCGGATGTAAACTTGAATGGAAATATGCAAACTAGAAAAGCCCGGGCTATGTGAGAATAGACAAGAAAGTGTATATAAAGACCAGTGGACCCCTTCAGTGTCGAGAATTTTTTTTCCCTGAAGTGATCTGTTGGTGTTTCATTACGCCAGAAAGCTCGGCTATCTGCTGTTTATTTGGCGTCGCACGTTACAATACATACATACATACATACATACATACATCATACATACATACAGTCATACATAACATAATACATACATACAGTCATACACAACATAATACATACATACATTCATCATACATACATACAGACATTCATACATACATACATACATACATATATACAAACCTACATACACGCACATCCACCCATACATACATACATAAATTTAAATGATGGCAGCAGTGGGATAATGACAACTGCCGGAACGGAGTTGCATTACCCATAAGATTTCCAGACCAAGACTCATGACGAGTCTTTTCGGAGGGGAAAATAATGTTACGCTCCGCTGTATGCGTAGGATTAGTGTAACGGTCCGCTGTAGGCGGCGGAGGTGCAATCATAAAATTATTCCGTATAAAACGGAAGTACTTTCATACCGGATGTAAACTTGGTGGGTAATATGCAAATAAGCAAAGCCCGGGCTATGTGAGAATAGAGAAGTTAATGTATATAAAGACCAGTGGACCACTTCAGGGTCGAGCATGCTTTTCCCTAAAGGGATCTGTTGGTGTTTCATTACGCAAGAAAGCTCGGCTATCTGGTGTTTATTTGCCGTTGCAAATTACAATAAATAATATACATACAGTCATACAGTCATACATCCATCTATCCATCCATTTGTTCATCCATCCATCCATCTTATCCATCTATCCATACATACATACATACATACATACATACATACATACATCATACATACATACATACATACATACATACATACATACAAACATACATACCCACATACCCACATCCAACAATTCATACATATAGTCATACATATATACATCCAAGCATACGGTCATACGTTCATCCATCCATCCATCCATCCATCCAACCATCCATCCATTCATACCCACATCCATGCAACCATGCATCCATCCATAAATACATACACACATCCACACATACGTACATCCTTCAATCTATCAATCCATCCAACCATCCATCCTTAAGTACGTATGCAAGTAAACTTGGTTGGTAATATGCAAATTAGCAAAGCCCGGTTTATGTGAGAATAGAGAAGTAAGTGTATATAAAGACTAGTGGACCCTTTCCCGGTCGAGCAAGCTTTTCCCTAATGGTATCTACTGGTGTTTCATAACGCCAGAAAGCTCGGCTATCTGGTCATCGACTTCCATTGACGTCGCACGTTACAAATGGTGGCAGCGGTGGGATATTGACAACTGCCGGAACGGAGTTGCCTTACCCTTGAATTTTCCAGAGGTCTTCTCGGAGGGGAAAGTAATGTAATGGACCGCTGTAGGCGGCGGATGTGCGTTCATAGTCTCCACTTCTATGATCTTGCTAGAAAGCTCAGCTA
This sequence comes from Mya arenaria, assembly GCF_026914265.1. Taxonomy (NCBI): domain Eukaryota; kingdom Metazoa; phylum Mollusca; class Bivalvia; order Myida; family Myidae; genus Mya; species Mya arenaria. The sequence continues at coordinate 24,341,921 of NC_069122.1, forward strand.
TCCTGTGAGGCATAGTAAGTTGAAACTTCAACAATCTTTCAGATAAAGCTCTACTTTCCTGTTGGTTGAAGTATAACTGTCCGCTGTAGGCGGTGGATGTCTACTGCTGATGAGGTGCGTTCATTATAATAATCCGTATAAAACGGAAGTACGTTCATACCGGATGTAAATTTGGTTGGAAATATGCAAATTGGCAAAGCCCGGGCTATGTGAGAATAAAGAAAGTAGTGTATATAAAGACCAGTGGACCACTTCAGGGTCGAGCATGATTTTCCCTTAAGGGATCTGCTGGTGTTTCATTACGACAGAAAGCTCGGCTATCTTGTGTTTCATTGACGTCGAACGTTACAAATGGTGGCAACATTGGGATATTGACAACAGCCGGAACGGAGTTGCCTTACCCATAAGATTCCCAAACCAAGACTCGGGACGAGTCTTTTCGGAGGGGAAAGTGTTGTAACGGTCCGCTGTAGGCGGCGGATTAGTGTAACGGTCCGCTGTATGCAGCTTAGGTGCATCCATAATGATATTCCGTATACAACGGAATACGTTCATACCGGATGTAAACTTGGTTCGTAATATGCAAATTAGCAAAGCCCGGGCTATGTGAGAATAGAGAAGTTAACGTATATAAAGACCAGTGGACCACTTCAGGGTCGAACATGCTTTTCCCTAAAGGGATCTGCTGGTGTTTCATTACGCCAGAAAGCTCGGCTAGATGGTGTTTATTTGGCGTCGAAAATTACAATACATACATATGTAGATACATGCATACAATTGCCGGAACGGAGTTGCCTTACCCATAAGATTTCCAGACCAAGAATCGGGACGAGTCTTTTCGGAGGGGAAAGTCATGTAATATCAGCTGTAAGCGTTGGATTAGTGTAACGGTCCGCTGTATGCGGCGTAGGTGGGTTCATAATATTATTACGTATAAAACGGAAGTACGTTCATACCGGATGTAAACTTGGTCGGTAATATGCAAACTAGCAAAGCCCGGTTTATGTGAGAATAGAGAAGTAAGTGTATATAAAGACCAGTGGACCCCTTCAGTGTCGAGCATGCTTTTCCCTAATGGGATCTGCTGGTGTTTCATTACGCCAGAAAGCTCGGCTAACTTGTGTTTATTTGGCGTCGCACGTTACAAATGATGGCTGCGGTGGGATATTAACAACTGCCGGAACGGAGTTGCCTTACCATAAGATTACCAGACCAGGACTCTGGACGAGTCTTTTCGGAGGGGAAAGTATTGTAACGCTCCGCCGTAAGCGTTGGATTAGTGTAACGTGTCCGCTGTAGGCGGCGGCGGTGCATTTTGTATCAAACGGAAGTACGTTCATACCGGATGTAAACTTGGTTCTTAATATGCAAATTAGCAAAGCCCGGTTAATGTGAGAATAGAGAAATAAGTGTATATAAAGATCAGTGGACCCTTCAAGGTCGAGCAAGCTTTTCCCTAATGTAATCTGCTGGTGTTTCATTACGCTATCATCGGCTATCATTGACGTCGCACGTTACAAATGGTGGCAGCGGTGGGATATTGACAACTGCCGGACGATTTGCCCTACCCTTGAGTTTTTCAGACGTCTTCACGGAGGGGAAAGTAATGTAATGGACCGCTGTAGGCGGAGGATGTGCGTTCATAGTCTCCACTTCTATGATCTTGCTAGGAAGCTCAGCTATCCTGTGAGGCATAGTAAGTTGGAACTTCAACAGTCTTCAGAGAAAGTGTAACGATCCGCTGTAGGCGACGGAGGTTTAGAGCGGCCGAGGTCCGTTCATAATAATATTACGTATAAAACGGAAGTACGTTCATACCGGATGTAAACTTTTAAGTTATATGCAAATTAACAAAGCCCGGGCTATGTGAGAATAGAGAAGTAAGTGTATATATATGTAAAGACCAGTGGACCACTTCAGTGTCGAGCATGCTTTTCCCTAATGGTATCTGCTGGTGTTTCATTACGCCAGAAAGTTCGGCTATATGGGGTTTCATTGACGTCGAAAGTTACAATACATACAACATACATGCATATATACAAACATACACAACTGTCGGAATACATAGGAAAGGAGTTGCCTTACCCATAAGATTACCAGACCAAGACTAGGGACGAGTCGTTTCGGAGGAGAAAGTAATGTAACCTCCGCTGTAAGCGTTGGATTAGTTTAACGGTCCGCTGTAGGCGGCGGAGGTGCGTTCATAATAATATTCCGTATAAAACGGAAGTACGTTCATACCGGATGTAAACTTGGTTGGTAATATGCAAATTAGCAAAGCCCGGTTAATGTGAGAATAGAGAAGTAAGTGTATATAAAGACCAGTGGACCCCTTCATGGTCGAGCAAACTTTTCCCTAATGGGATCTGCTGGTGTTTCATTACGCCAGAAAGCTCCGCTATCTGGTGTTTCATTGACGTCGCACGTTACAAATGGTGGCAGCGGTGGGATATTGACAACTGCCGGAACGGAGTTGCCTTACCCATAAGATTACCAGACCAAGACTGGGACGAGTCTTTCGGAGGGGAAAGTAATGCAATGCTCCGCTGTAAGCGTTGGATTAGTGTAACGGTCCGCTTTAGGCGGCGGAGGTGCGTTCATAATATATTTCGTATAAAACGGAAGTAGATTCATACCGGATGTAAACTTGGTTGGTAATATTTAAATTAGGAAAGCCCGGTTAATGTGGGAATAGAGAACTAAATGTAAATAAAGACCAGTGGACCCATACGCACACAGTGGCTTGATTGACAAAGGCTCATTAAGTCACAATAAATAATTTCAACTAGTCAAAATTATATTTTATACATACTTGAACATGTATATCACCAAAATAATACATTGCCATAAACATAAAACGAGATTTGACAAAATTAAAAAATACCCTATACTGTAATATGAAACAAGTGAAGAATGTCCGCCCGGCGAAAATGTAAACAAAGACCAATTCTCGTCGAAAATTAAAACTTCTTCGTAAGCTACAAACAAAATACCTGGCTCATAGATGCATAGATAAATACACAGAGAAACCGGTTTTCTTGTCGAGAGAATCAGTATACGACGAAAATGCTTCAAAATGCGAATTATCACAAGCGCTAGCCAGACATTGTTCTGTCAAAATGACGGCGGCGGCGGTCTACAGCGGCCGAGGTGCGTTCATAATAATATTTCGTATTAAACGGAAGTACGTTCATACCGGATGTAAACTTGAATGGAAATATGCAAATTAGCAAAGCCCGGGCTATGTGAGAATAGACAAGTAAGTGTATATAAAGACCAGTGGACCCCTTCAGTGTCGAGAATTTTTTTCCCTGAAGTGATCTGTTGGTGTTTCATTACGCCAGAAAGCTCGGCTATCTGCTGTTTATTTGGCGTCGCACGTTACAATACATACATACATACATACATACATCATACATACATACAGTCATACAACATAATAATACATACAGTCATACACATAATACATACATACATCATCATACATACATAGACATACATACATACATACATACATACATACATACATACATACATACATACATACATACATATACATACATACATACATACATACATAGAAACCTACATACACACATCCACCATACATACATACATAAATTAAATGATGGCAGCAGTGGGATAATGACAACTGCCGGAACGGAGTTGCATTACCCATAAGATTTCCAGACCAAGACTCATGACGAGTCTTTTCGGAGGGGAAAATAATGGGATTAGTGTAACGGTCCGCTGTAGGCGGCGGAGGTGCAATCATAAAATTATTCCGTATAAAACGGAAGTACGTTCATACCGGATGTAAACTTGGTGGGTAATATGCAAATAAGCAAAGCCCGGGCTATGTGAGAATAGAGAAGTTAATGTATAAAGACCAGTGGACCACTTCAGGGTCGAGCATGCTTTTCCTAAAGGGATCTGTTGGTGTTTCATTACGCAAGAAAGCTCGGCTATCTGTGTTTATTTGCCGTTGCAAATTACATACATACATACATACAGTAATACAATCATACATCCATCTATCCATCCATCTGTTCATCCATCCATCCATACATCCATCTATCCATACATACATACATACATACATACATACATACATGCATACATACACACATACACACATCCAACAATTCATACATATAGTCATACATATATACATCCAAGCATACGGTCATACGTTCATCCATCATCATCCATCCATCCATCCATCCATCCAACCATCCATCCATTCATACCCACATCCATGCATCCATCATCCATAAATAATACACACATCCACACATACGTACATCCTTCCATCTATCAATCCATCCAACCATCCATCCTTAAGTACGTATGCAAGTAAACTTGGTTGGTAAAATGCAAATTAGCAAAGCCCGGTTTATGTGAGAATAGAGAAGTAAGTGTATATAAAGACTAGTGGACCCTTTCCAGGTCGAGCAAGCTTTTCCCTAATGGGATCTGCTGGTGTTTCATTACGCCAGAAAGCTCGGCAATCGGGTCATCGACTTTCATTGACGTCGCACGTTACAAATGGTGGCAGCGGTGGGATATTGACAACTGCCGGAACGGAGTTGCCTTACCCTTGAATTTTCCAGAGGTCTTCTCGGAGGGGAAAGTAATGTAATGGACCGCTGTAGGCGGCGGATGTGCGTTCATAGTCTCCACTTCTATGATCTTGCTAGAAAGCTCAGCTATCCTGTGAGGCATAGTAAGTTGAAACTTCAACAATCTTTCAGATAAAGCTCTACTTTCTGTGGTGTGAAGTATAACTGTCCGCTGTAGGCGGTGGATGTCTACTGCTGACGAGGTGCGTTCATTATAATAATCCGTATAAAACGGAAGTACGTTCATACCGGATGTAAATTTGTTGGAAATATGCAAATTGACAAAGCCGGGCTATGTGAGAATAAAGAAAGTAGTGTATATAAGACCAGTGGACCACTTCAGGGTCGAGCATGATTTTCCCTTAAGGGATCTGCTGGTGTTTCATTACGCCAGAAAGCTCGGCTAGATGGTGTTTATTTGGCGTCGAAAATTACAATACATACATATGTAGATACATACATTCAATTGCCGGAACGGAGTTGCCTTACATAAGATTTCCAGACCAAGAATCGGGACGAGTCTTTTCGGAGGGGAAGTCATGTAATATCAGCTGTAAGCGTTGGATTAGTGTAACGGTCCGCTTTAGGCGGCGTAAGTGGGTTCATAATTATTACGTTAAAACGGAAGTACGTTCATACCGGATGTAAACTTGGTCGGTAATATGCAAACTAGCAAGCCCGGTTTATGTGAGAATAGAGAAGTAAGTGTATAAAGACCAGTGGACCCCTTCAGTGTCGAGCATGCTTTTCCCTAATGGGATCTGCTGGTGTTTCATTACGCCAGAAAGCTCGGCTAACTTGTGTTTATTTGGCGTCGCACGTTACAAATGATGGCTGCGTGGGATATTAACAACTGCCGGAACGGAGTTGCCTTACCCATAAGATTCCCAGACCAAGACTCGGGACGAGTCTTTTCGGAGGGGAAAGTATTGTAACGGTCCGCTGTAGGCGGGGATCAGTGTAACGGTCCGCTGTAGGCGGCTTAGGTGTGTTCATAATAATATTCCGTATACAACGGAAGTAGTTCATACCGGAGGTAAACTGGTTCTTAATATGCAAATAAGCGAAGCCCGGTCTATTTGAGAATAGAGAAGTCAATGTATATAAAGACCAGTGGACCACTTCAGGGTCGAACATGCTTTTCCCTCAGGGATCTGTTGATGTTTCATTACACAAGAAAGCTCGGCTAGATGGTGTTTATATGGCGTCGCAAATTACAATAAATATATACATACATACATACATACATACAAACATACATACACACATACACATCCATCCATTCATACATATAGTCATACAGTCATACATATATACATCCAAACATACGGTCATACCTTCATCCATCCATCCATCCATCCATACACACATCCATCCATCCATGCATCCATCCATAAATACATACAAACATCCACACATACATACAGTCATACATACACACATATGTACATCCTTCCATCTATCAATCCATCCATCCATCCATCCTTAAGTACAAACAGATATACATGCAAACGTACATACATACATACAAATGCCGGAACGGAGTTGCCTTACCCATAAGATTACCAGACCAGGACTCGGGACGAGTCTTTTCGGAGGGAAAGAAATGTAACGCTCCGCCGTAAGCGTTGGATTAGTGTAACGGTCCGCTGTAGGCGGCGGCGGTGCATTCTGTATCAAACGGAAGTACGTTCATAGGATGTAAACTTGGTTGGTAATATGCAAATTAGCAAAGCCGGTTAATGTGAGAATAGAGAAATAAGTGTATATAAAGATCAGTGGACCCCTTCAAGGTCGAGCAAGCTTTTCCCTAATGTAATCTGCTGGTGTTTCATTACGCTATCATCGGCTATCATTGACGTCGCACGTTACAAATGGTGGCAGCGGTGGGATATTGACAACTGCGGAACGGAGTTGCCTTACCCTTAAGATTACCAGACCAAGACTTGGGACGAGTCTTTTCGGAGGGGAAAGTAATGCAATGCTCCGCTGTAAGCGTTGGATTAGTGTAACGGTCCGCTTTAGGCGGCGGAGGTGCGTTCATAACGGAAGTACATTCATACCGGATGTAAACTTGGTTGGTAATATTTAAATTAGGAAAGCCCGGTTAATGTGAGAATAGGAACTAAATGTAAATAAAGACCAGTGGACCCCATACGCCCACAGTGGCTTGATTGACAAAGGCTCATTAAAGTCACAATAAATAATTTCAACTAGTCAAAATTATATTTTTATACATACTTGAACATGTATATCACCAAAATAATACATTGCATAGACATTGAAATGACAAATTTAAAAAAATACCCTATAATGTAATATGAAACAAGTGAAGAATGTCCGCCCGGCGAAAATGTAAACAAAGACCAATTCTCGTCGAAAATTAAAACTTCTTGTGTGAGCTACAACAAAAAATACCTGGCTCATAGATGCAGTGGCCCGTTTATACACGGTGAAAACCGCGTTTTCTTGTCGAGAGAATCAGATACGACGAAAATGCTTCAAAATGCGAATTATCACAAGCGCTAGCCAGACATTGTTCTGTCAAATGACGGCGGCGGCGGTCTACAGCGGCCGAGGTGCGTTCATAATAAATATTTCGTATTAAACGGAAGTACGTTATACGGATGTAAACTTGAATGGAAATATGCAAATTAGCAAAGCCCGGGCTATGTGAGAATAGACAAGAAAGTGTATATAAAGACCAGTGGACCCTTCAGTGTCGAGAATTTTTTTCCCTGAAGTGATCTGTTGGTGTTTCATTACGCCAGAAAGCTCGGCTATCTGCTGTTTATTTGGCGTCGCACGTTACAATACATACATACATACATACATACATACATACATCATACATACATACAGTCATACATAACATAATACATACATACAGTCATACACAACATAATACATACATACATTCATCATACATACATACAGACATTCATACATACATACATACATACATATATACAAACCTACATACACGCACATCCACCCATACATACATACATAAATTTAAATGATGGCAGCAGTGGGATAATGACAACTGCCGGAACGGAGTTGCATTACCCATAAGATTCCAGACCAAGACTCATGACGAGTCTTTTCGGAGGGGAAAATAATGTTACGCTCCGCTGTATGCGTAGGATTAGTGTAACGGTCCGCTGTAGGCGGCGGAGGTGCAATCATAAAATTATTCCGTATAAAACGGAAGTACGTTTCATACCGGATGTAAACTTGGTGGGTAATATGCAAATAAGCAAAGCCCGGGCTATGTGAGAATAGAGAAGTTAATGTATATAAAGACCAGTGGACCACTTCAGGGTCGAGCATGCTTTTCCCTAAAGGGATCTGTTGGTGTTTCATTACGCAAGAAAGCTCGGCTATCTGGTGTTTATTTGCCGTTGCAAATTACAATAATATATACATACAGTCATACAATCATACATCCATCTATCCATCCATCTGTTCATCCATCCATCCATACATCCATCTATTCATACATACATACATACATACATACATACATACATACATACATACATACATACATACATACATACATACATACATACATACATACATACCCACATACACACATCCAACAATTCATACATATAGTCATACATATATACATCCAAGCATACGGTCATACGTTCATCCATCCATCCATCCATCCATCCAACCATCCATCCATCACCCACATCCATGCAACCATGCATCCATCCATAAATACATACACACATCCACACATACGTACATCCTTCCATCTATCAATCCATCCAACCATCCATCCTTAAGTACGTATGCAAGTAAACTTGGTTGGTAATATGCAAATTAGCAAAGCCCGGTTTATGTGAGAATAGAGAAGTAAGTGTATATAAAGACTAGTGGACCCTTTCCCGGTCGAGCAAGCTTTTCCCTAATGGTATCTACTGGTGTTTCATTACGCCAGAAAGCTCGGCTATCTGGTCATCGACTTCCATTGACGTCGCACGTTACAAATGGTGGCAGCGGTGGGATATTGACAACTGCCGGAACGGAGTTGCCTTACCCTTGAATTTTCCAGAGGTCTTCTCGGAGGGGAAAGTAATGTAATGGACCGCTGTAGGCGGCGGATGTGCGTTCATAGTCTCCACTTCTATGATCTTGCTAGAAAGCTCAGCTATCCTGTGAGGCATAGTAAGTTGAAACTTCAACAATCTTTCAGATAAAGCTCTACTTTCCTGTTGGTTGAAGTATAACTGTCCGCTGTAGGCGGTGGATGTCTACTGCTGACGAGGTGCGTTCATTATAATAATCCGTATAAAACGGAAGTACGTTCATACCGGATGTAAATTTGGTTGGAAATATGCAAATTGGCAAAGCCCGGGCTATGTGAGAATAAAAAAGTAGTGTATATAAAGACCAGTGGACCCCTTCAGTGTCGAGCATGCTTTTCCCTAATGGGATCTGCTGGTGTTTCATTACGACAGAAAGCTCGGCTAACTTGTGTTTATTTGGCGTCGCACGTTACAAATGATGGCTGCGGTGGGATATTAACAACTGCCGGAACGGAGTTGCCTTACCCATAAGATTACCAGACCAGGACTCTGGACGAGTCTTTTCGGAGGGGAAAGTATTGTAACGCTCCGCCGTAAGCGTTGGATTAGTGTAACGGTTCGCTGTAGGCGGCGGCGGTGCATTTTGTATCAAACGGAAGTACGTTCATACCGGATGTAAACTTGGTTCTTAATATGCAAATTAGCAAAGCCCGGTTAATGTGAGAATAGAGAAAAAGTGTATATAAAGATCAGTGGACCCCTTCAAGGTCGAGCAAGCTTTTCCCTAATGTAATCTGCTGGTGTTTCATTACGCTATCATCGGCTATCATTGACGTCGCACGTTACAAATGGTGGCAGCGGTGGGATATTGACAACTGCCGGACGGATTTGCCTACCCTTGAGTTTTTCAGACGTCTTCACGGAGGGGAAAGTAATGTAATGGACGCTGTAGGCGGAGGATGTGCGTTCATAGTCTCCACTTCTATGATCTTGCTAGGAAGCTCAGCTATCCTGTGAGGCATAGTAAGTTGGAACTTCAACAGTCTTTCAGAGAAAGTGTAACGATCCGCTGTAGGCGACGGAGGTTTAGAGCGGCCGAGGTCCGTTCATAATAATATTACGTATAAAACGGAAGTACGTTCATACCGGATGTAAACTTTTAAGTATATGCAAATTAACAAAGCCCGGGCTATGTGAGAATAGAGAAGTAAGTGTATATATATGTAAAGACCAGTGGACCACTTCAGTGTCGAGCATGCTTTTCCCTAATGGTATCTGCTGGTGTTTCATTACGCCAGAAAGTTCGGCTATATGGGGTTTCATTGACGTCGAAAGTTACAATACATACATACATACATGCATATATACAAACTACATACAACTGTCGGAATACATAGGAAAGGAGTTGCCTTACCCATAAGATTACCAGACCAAGACTAGGGACGAGTCGTTTCGGAGGAGAAAGTAATGTAACCCTCCGCTGTAAGCGTTGGATTAGTTTAACGGTCCTGTAGGCGGCGGAGGTGCGTTCATAATAATATTCCGTATAAAACGGAAGTACGTTCATACCGGATGTAAACTTGGTTGGTAATATGCAAATTAGCAAAGCCCGGTTAATGTGAGAATAGAGAAGTAAGTGTATATAAAGACCAGTGGACCCCTTCATGGTCGAGCAAACTTTTCCCTAATGGGATCTGCTGGTGTTTCATTACGCCAGAAAGCTCCGCTATCTGGTGTTTCATTGACGTCGCACGTTACAAATGGTGGCAGCGGTGGGATATTGACAACTGCCGGAACGGAGTTGCCTTACCCATAAGATTACCAGACCAAGACTTGGGACGAGTCTTTTCGGAGGGGAAAGTAATGCAATGCTCCGCTGTAAGCGTTGGATTAGTGTAACGGTCCGCTTTAGGCGGCGGAGGTGCGTTCATAATATTATTTCGTATAAAACGGAAGTACATTCATACCGGATGTAAACTTGGTTGGTAATATTTAAATTAGGAAAGCCCGGTTAATGTGGGAATAGAGAACTAAATGTAATAAAGACCAGTGGACGCCATACGCACACAGTGGCTTGATTGACAAAGGCTCATTAAAGTCACAATAAATAATTTCAAACTAGTCAAAATTATATTTTATACATACTTGAACATGTATATCACCAAAATAATACATTGCCATAAACATAAAACGAGATTTGACAAAGTTAAAAAATACCCTATACTGTAATATGAAACAAGTGAAGAATGTCCGCCCGGCGAAAATGTAAACAAAGACCAATTCTCGTCGAAAATTAAAACTTCTTCGTAAGCTACAAACAAAATACCTGGCTCATAGATGCAGTGGCCCGTTATATACACGGTGAAACCGGTTTTCTTGTCGAGAGAATCAGTATACGACGAAAATGCTTCAAAATGCGAATTATCACAAGCGCTAGCCAGACATTGTTCTGTCAAAATGACGGCGGCGGCGGTCTACAGCGGCGAGGTGCGTTCATAATAATATTTCGTATTAAACGGAAGTACGTCATACCGGATGTAAACTTGAATGGAAATATGCAAATTAGCAAAGCCCGGCTATGTGAGAATAGACAAGTAAGTGTATATAAAGACCAGTGGGACCCCTTCAGTGTCGAGAATTTTTTTCCCTGAAGTGATCTGTTGGTGTTTCATTACGCCAGAAAGCTCGGCTATCTGCTGTTTATTTGGCGTCGCACGTTACAATACATACATACATACATACATACATCATACATACATACAGTCATACATAACATAATACATACATACAGTCATACACAACATAATAATACATACATTCATCATACATACATACAGACATTCATACATACACATACATACATACATACATATACATACATACATACATACATACATACATACATACATACATACATACCTACATACATACACATAGAAACCTACATACACACACATCCACCCATACATACATACATAAATTAAAATGATGGCAGCAGTGGGATAATGACAACTGCCGGAACGGAGTTGCATTACCCATAATATTCCAGACCAAGACTCATGACGAGTCTTTTCGGAGGGGAAAATAATGGGATTAGTGTAACGGTCCGCTGTAGGCGGCGGAGGTGCAATCATAAAATTATTCCGTATAAAACGGAAGTACGTTCATACCGGATGTAAACTTGGTGGGTAATATGCAAATAAGCAAAGCCCGGGCTATGTGAGAATAGAGAAGTTAATGTATATAAAGACCAGTGGACCACTTCAGGGTCGAGCATGCTTTTCCCTAAAGGGATCTGTTGGTGTTTCATTACGCAAGAAAGCTCGGCTATCTGGTGTTTATTTGCCGTTGCAAATTACAATAAATATATACATACAGTCATACAGTCATACATCCATCTATCCATCCATCTGTTCATCCATCCATCCATCTATCCATCTATCCATACATACATACATACATACATACATACATACAAACATACATACCCACATACACCATCCAACAATTCATACATATAGTCATACATATATACATCCAAACATACGGTCATACGTTCATCCATCCATCCATCCATCCATCCATCCATCCATCCATCCATCCATCCATCCATTCATACCCACATCCATCCATCCATCCATCCATAAATACATACACACATCCACACATACGTACATCCTTCCATCTATCAATCCATCCAACCATCCATCCTTAAGTACGTATGCAAGTAAACTTGGTTGGTAAATGCAAATTAGCAAAGCCCGGTTTATGTGAGAATAGAGAAGTAAGTGTATATAAAGACTAGTGGACCCTTTCCAGGTCGAGCAAGCTTTTCCCTAATGGATCTGCTGGTGTTTCATTACGCCAGAAAGCTCGGCTATCGGGTCATCGACTTTCATTGACGTCGCACACGTTACAAATGGTGGCAGCGGTGGGATATTGACAACTGCCGGAACGGAGTGCCTTACCCTTGAATTTTCCAGAGGTCTTCTCGGAGGGGAAAGTAATGTAATGGACCGCTGTAGGCGGCGGATGTGCGTTCATAGTCTCCACTTCTATGATCTTGCTAGAAAGCTCAGCTATCCTGTGAGGCATAGTAAGTTGAAACTTCAACAATCTTTCAGATAAAGCTCTACTTCCTGTTGGTTGAAGTATAACTGTCCGCTGTAGGCGGTGATGTCTACTGCTGACGAGTGCGTTCATTATAATAATCCGTATAAAACGGAAGTACGTTCATACCGGATGTAAATTTGGTTGGAAATATGCAAATTGACAAAGCCCGGGCTATGTGAGAATAAAGAAAGTAGTGTATATAAAGACAGTGGACCACTTCAGGGTCGAGCCTGATTTTCCCTTAAGGGATCTGCTGGTGTTTCATTACGCCAGAAAGCTCGGCTAGATGGTGTTTATTTGGCGTCGAAAATTACAATACATACATATGTAGATACATACATTCAATTGCCGGAACGGAGTTTGCCTTACCCATAAGATTTCCAGACCAGAATCGGACGAGTCTTTTCGGAGGGGAAAGTCTGTAATATCAGCTGTAAGCGTTGGATTAGTGTAACGGTCCGCTTTAGGCGGCGTAAGTGGGTTCATAATATTATTACGTATAAAACGGAAGTACGTTCATACCGTATGTAAACTTGGTCGGTAATATGCAAACTAGCAAAGCCCGGTTTATGTGAGAATAGAGAAGTAGTGTATATAAAGACCAGTGGACCCCTTCAGTGCGAGCATGCTTTTCCCTAATGGGATCTGCTGGTGTTCATTACGCCAGAAAGCTCGGCTAACTTGTGTTTATTTTGGCGTCGCACGTTACAAAATGATGGCTGCGGTGGATATTAACAAATGCCGGAACGGAGTGCCTTACCCATAAGATTCCCAGACCAAGACTCGGGACGAGTCTTTTCGGAGGGGAAAGTATGTAACGGTCCGCTGTAGGCGGCGGATCAGTGTAACGGTCCGCTGTAGGCGGCTTAGGTGTGTTCATAATAATATTCCGTATACAACGGAAGTACGTTCCTACCGGATGTAAACTTGGTTCTTAATATGCAAATAAGCGAAGCCCGGTCTATTTGAGAATAGAGAAGTCAATGTATATAAAGACCAGGGACCACTTCAGGGTCGAACATGCTTTCCCTCAAGGGATCTGTTGATGTTTCATTACACAAGAAAGCTCGGCTAGATGGTGTTTATATGGCGTCGCAAATTACAATAAATATATACATACATACATACATACATACAAACATACATACACACATACACACATCCATCCATTCATACATATAGTCATACAGTCATACATATATACATCCAAACATACGGTCATACCTTCATCCATCCATCCATACACACATCCATCCATCCATCCATCCTTAAGTACATACAAACATCCACACATACATACAGTCATACATACACACATACGTACATCCTTCCATCTATCAATCCATCCATCCATCCATCCTTAAGTACAAACAGATATACATGCAAACGTACATACATACATACAAATGCCGGAACGGAGTTGCCTTACCCATAAGATTACCAGACCAGGACTCGGGACGAGTCTTTTCGGAGGGGAAAGAAATGTAACGCTCCGCCGTAAGCGTTGGATTAGTGTAACGGTCCGCTGTAGGCGGCGGCGGTGCATTCTGTATCAAACGGAAGTACGTTCATACCGGATGTAAACTTGGTTGGTAATATGCAAATTAGCAAAGCCCGGTTAATGTGAGAATAGAGAAATAAGTGTATATAAAGATCAGTGGACCCCTTCAAGGTCGAGCAAGCTTTTCCCTAATGTAATCTGCTGGTGTTTCATTACGCTATCATCGGCTATCATTGACGTCGCACGTTACAAATGGTGGCAGCGGTGGGATATTGACAACTGCCGGAACGGAGTTGCCTTACCCTTAAGATTACCAGACCAAGACTTGGGACGAGTCTTTTCGGAGGGGAAAGTAATGCAATGCTCCGCTGTAAGCGTTGGATTAGTGTAACGGTCCGCTTTAGGCGGCGGAGGTGCGTTCATAAACGGAAGTACATTCATACCGGATGTAAACTTGGTTGGGTAATATTTAAATTAGGAAAGCCCGGTTAATGTGAGAATAGAGAACTAAATGTAAATAAAGACAGTGGACCCCATTACGCCCACAGGCTTGATTGACAAAGCTCATTAAAGTCACAATAAATAATTTCAACTAGTCAAAATTATATTTATACATACTTGAACATGTATATCACCAAAAAATACATTGCCATAGACATTGAAATGACAAATTTAAAAAAATACCCTATAATGTAATATGAAACAAGTGAAGAATGTCGCCCGGCGAAAATGTAAACAAAGACCAATTCTCGTCGAAAATTAAAACTTCTTCGTAAGCTACAAACAAAATACCTGCTCATAGATGCAGTGGCCCGTTATATACACGGTGAAACCGGTTTTCTTGTCGAGAGAATCAGTATACGACGAAAATGCTTCAAAATGCGAATTATCACAAGCGCTAGCCAGACATTGTTCTGTCAAAATGACGGCGGCGGCGGTCTACAGCGGCCGAGGTGCGTTCATAATAATATTTCGTATTAAACGGAAGTACGTTCATACCGGATGTAAACTTGAATGGAAATATGCAAATTAGCAAAGCCGGGCTATGTGAGAATAGACAAGAAAGTGATATAAAGACCAGTGGACCCCTTCAGTGTCGAGAATTTTTTTTCCCTGAAGTGATCTGTTGGTGTTTCATTACGCCAGAAAGCTCGGCTATCTGCTGTTTATTTGGCGTCGCACGTTACAATACATACATACATACATACATACATACATACATCATACATACATACAGTCATACATAACATAATACATACATACAGTCATACACAACATAATACATACATACATTCATCATACATACATACAGACATTCATACATACATACATACATACATATATTACAAACATACATACACACACATCCACCCATACATACATACATAAATTTAAATGATGGCAGCAGTGGGATAATGACAACTGCCGGAACGGAGTTGCATTACCCATAAGATTTCCAGACCAAGACTCATGACGAGTCTTTTCGGAGGGAAAAATAATTTACGCTCCGCTGTATGCGTAGGATTAGTGTAACGGTCCGCTGTAGGCGGCGGAGGTGCAATCATAAAATTATTCCGTATAAAACGGAAGTACTTTCATACCGGATGTAAACTTGGTGGGTAATATGCAAATAAGCAAAGCCCGGGCTATGTGAGAATAGAGAAGTTAATGTATATAAAGACCAGTGGACCACTTCAGGGTCGAGCATGCTTTTCCCTAAAGGGATCTGTTGGTGTTTCATTACGCAAGAAAGCTCGGCTATCTGGTGTTATTTGCCGTTGCAAATTACAATACATATATACATACAGTCATACAGTCATACATCCATCTGTCCATCCATCTGTTCATCCATCCATCCATCTATCCATCTATCCATACATACATACATACATACATACATACATACATACATCATACATACATACATACATACATACATACATACATACATACAAACATACATACCCACATACACACATCCAACAATTCATACATATAGTCATACATATATACATCCAAGCATACGGTCATACGTTCATCCATCCATCCATCCATCCATCCAACCATCCATCCATTCATACACACATCCATGCAACCATGCATCCATCCATAAATAATACACACATCCACACATACGTACATCCTTCCATCTATCAATCCATCCAACCATCCATCCTTAAGTACGTATGCAAGTAAACTTGGTTGGTAATATGCAAATTAGCAAAGCCCGGTTTATGTGAGAATAGAGAAGTAAGTGTATATAAAGACTAGTGGACCCTTTCCCGGTCGAGCAAGCTTTTCCCTAATGGATACTGGTGTTTCATTACGCCAGAAAGCTCGGCTATCTGGTCATCGACTTCCATTGACGTCGCACGTTACAAATGGTGGCAGCGGTGGGATATTGACAACTGCCGGAACGGAGTTGCCTTACCCTTGAATTTTCCAGAGGTCTTCTCGGAGGGGAAAGTAATGTAATGGACCGCTGTAGGCGGCGGATGTGCGTTCATTAGTCTCCACTTCTATGATCTTGCTAGAAAGCTCAGCTATCCTGTGAGGCATAGTAAGTTGAAACTTCAACAATCTTTCAGATAAAGCTCTACTTTCCTGTTGGTTGAAGTATAACTGTCCGCTGTAGGCGGTGGATGTCTACTGCTGACGAGGTGCGTTCATTATATAATCCGTAATAAAACGGAAGTACGTTCATACCGGATGTTAAATTTGGTTGGAAATATGCAAATTGGCAAAGCCGGCTATGTGAGAATAAAGAAAGTAGTGTATATAAAGACCAGTGGACCCTTCAGGTCGAGCATGCTTTTCCCTAATGGGATCTGCTGGTGTTTCATTACGACAGAAAGCTCGGCTAACTTGTGTTATTGCGTCGCACGTTACAAATGATGGCTGCGGTGGGATATTAACAACTGCCGGAACGGAGTTGCCTTACCCATAAGATTACCAGACCAGGACTCTCGGGACGAGTCTTTTCGGAGGGGAAAGTGTTGTAACGGTCCGCTGTAGGCGGCGGATTAGTGTAACGGTCCGCTGTATGCAGCTTAGGTGCATCCATAATGATATTCCGTATACAACGGAATACGTTCATACCGGATGTAAACTTGGTTCGTAATATGCAAATTAGCAAAGCCCGGGCTATGTGAGAATAGAGAAGTTAACGTATATAAAGACCAGTGGACCACTTCAGGGTCGAACATGCTTTTCCCTAAAGGGATCTGCTGGTGTTTCATTACGCCAGAAAGCTCGGCTAGATGGTGTTTATTTGGCGTCGAAAATTACAATACATACATATGTAGATACATGCATACAATTGCCGGAACGGAGTTGCCTTACCCATAAGATTTCCAGACCAAGAATCGGGACGAGTCTTTTCGGAGGGGAAAGTCATGTAATATCAGCTGTAAGCGTTGGATTAGTGTAACGGTCCGCTGTATGCGGCGTAGGTGGGTTCATAATATTATTACGTATAAAACGGAAGTACGTTCATACCGGATGTAAACTTGGTCGGTAATATGCAAACTAGCAAAGCCCGGTTTATGTGAGAATAGAGAAGTAAGTGTATATAAAGACCAGTGGACCCCTTCAGTGTCGAGCATGCTTTTCCCTAATGGGATCTGCTGGTGTTTCATTACGCCAGAAAGCTCGGCTAACTTGTGTTTATTTGGCGTCGCACGTTACAAATGATGGCTGCGGTGGGATATTAACAACTGCCGGAACGGAGTTGCCTTACCCATAAGATTACCAGACCAGGACTGGACGAGTCTTTTCGGAGGGGAAAGTATTGTAACGCTCCGCCGTAAGCGTTGGATTAGTGTAACGGTCCGCTGTAGGCGGCGGCGGTGCATTTTGTATCAAACGGAAGTACGTTCATACCGGATGTAAACTTGGTTCTTAATATGCAAATTAGCAAAGCCCGGTTAATGTGAGAATAGAGAAATAAGTGTATATAAAGATCAGTGGACCCCTTCAAGGTCGAGCAAGCTTTTCCCTAATGTAATCTGCTGGTGTTTCATTACGCTATCATCGGCTATCATTGACGTCGCACGTTACAAATGGTGGCAGCGGTGGGATATTGACAACTGCCGGACGGATTTGCCCTACCCTTGAGTTTTTCAGACGTCTTCACGGAGGGGAAAGTAATGTAATGGACCGCTGTAGGCGGAGGATGTGCGTTCATAGTCTCCACTTCTATGATCTTGCTAGGAAGCTCAGCTATCCTGTGAGGCATAGTAAGTTGGAACTTCAACAGTCTTTCAGAGAAAGTGTAACGATCCGCTGTAGGCGACGGAGGTTTAGAGCGGCCGAGGTCCGTTCATAATAATATTACGTATAAAACGGAAGTACGTTCATACCGGATGTAAACTTTTAAGTATATGCAAATTAACAAAGCCCGGGCTATGTGAGAATAGAGAAGTAAGTGTATATATGTAAAGACCAGTGGACCACTTCAGTGTCGAGCATGCTTTTCCCTAATGGTATCTGCTGGTGTTTCATTACGCCAGAAAGTTCGGCTATATGGGGTTTCATTGACGTCGAAAGTTACAATACATACATACATACATGCATATATACAAACATACATACAACTGTCGGAATACATAGGAAAGGAGTTGCCTTACCCATAAGATTACCAGACCAAGACTAGGGACGAGTCGTTTCGGAGGAGAAAGTAATGTAACCTCCGCTGTAAGCGTTGGATTAGTTTAACGGTCCGCTGTAGGCGGCGGAGGTGCGTTCATAATAATATTCCGTATAAAACGGAAGTACGTTCATACCGGATGTAAACTTGGTTGGTAATATGCAAATTAGCAAAGCCCGGTTAATGTGAGAATAGAGAAGTAAGTGTATATAAAGACCAGTGGACCCCTTCATGGTCGAGCAAACTTTTCCCTAATGGGATCTGCTGGTGTTTCATTACGCCAGAAAGCTCCGCTATCTGGTGTTTCATTGACGTCGCACGTTACAAATGGTGGCAGCGGTGGGATATTGACAACTGCCGGAACGGAGTTGCCTTACCCATAAGATTACCAGACCAAGACTTGGGACGAGTCTTTTCGGAGGGGAAAGTAATGCAATGCTCCGCTGTAAGCGTTGGATTAGTGTAACGGTCCGCTTTAGGCGGCGGAGGTGCGTTCATAATATTATTTCGTATAAAACGGAAGTAGATTCATACCGGATGTAAACTTGGTTGGTAATATTTAAATTAGGAAAGCCCGGTTAATGGGAATAGAGAACTAAATGTAAATAAAGACCAGTGGACGCCATACGCACACAGTGGCTTGATTGACAAAGGCTCATTAAAGTCACAATAAATAATTTCAACTAGTCAAAATTATATTTTATACATACTTGAACATGTATATCACCAAAATAATACATTGCCATAAACATAAAACGAGATTTGACAAAATTAAAAAATACCCTATACTGTAATATGAAACAAGTGAAGAATGTCCGCCCGGCGAAAATGTAAACAAAGACCAATTCTCGTCGAAAATTAAAACTTCTTCGTAAGCTACAAACAAAATACCTGGCTCATAGATGCAGTGGCCCGTTATATACACGGTGAAACCGGTTTTCTTGTCGAGAGAATCAGTATACGACGAAAATGCTTCAAAATGCGAATTATCACAAGCGCTAGCCAGACATTGTTCTGTCAAAATGACGGCGGCGGCGGTCTACAGCGGCCGAGGTGCGTTCATAATAATATTTCGTATTAAACGGAAGTACGTTCATACCGGATGTAAACTTGAATGGAAATATGCAAATTAGCAAAGCCCGGGCTATGTGAGAATAGACAAGTAAGTGTATATAAAGACCAGTGGACCCCTTCAGTGTCGAGAATTTTTTTCCCTGAAGTGATCTGTTGGTGTTTCATTACGCCAGAAAGCTCGGCTATCTGCTGTTTATTTGGCGTCGCACGTTACAATACATACATACATACATACATACATCATACATACATACAGTCATACATAACATAATACATACATACAGTCATACACAACATAATACATACATACATTCATCATACATACATACATACATACATACATACATACATACATACATATACATACATACATACATACATACATACATACATACATACATACATACATACATACATACATACATACATACAAACCTACATACACACACATCCACCCATACATACATAAATTTAAATGATGGCAGCAGTGGGATAATGACAACTGCCGGAACGGAGTTTCATTACCCATAAGATTTCCAGACCAAGACTCATGACGAGTCTTTTCGGAGGGGAAAATAATGGGATTAGTGTAACGGTCCGCTGTAGGCGGCGGAGGTGCAATCATAAAATTATTCCGTATAAAACGGAAGTACGTTCATACCGGATGTAAACTTGGTGGGTAATATGCAAATAAGCAAAGCCCGGGCTATGTGAGAATAGAGAAGTTAATGTATATAAAGACCAGTGGACCACTTCAGGGTCGAGCATGCTTTTCCCTAAAGGGATCTGTTGGTGTTTCATTACGCAAGAAAGCTCGGCTATCTGGTGTTTATTTGCCGTTGCAAATTGCAATAAATATATACATACAGTCATACAGTCATACATCCATCTATCCATCCATCTGTTCATCCATCCATCCATACATCCATCTATCCATACATACATACATACATACATACATACATACAAGCATACATACCCACATACACACATCCAACAATTCATACATATAGTCATACATACATACATACATACATACATACATACATACATACATACATCCATCCATCCATCCATCCAACCATCCATCCATTCATACCCACATCCATGCATCCATCCATCCATAAATACATACACACATCCACACATACGTACATCCTTCCATCTATCAATCCATCCAACCATCCATCCTTAAGTACGTATGCAAGTAAACTTGGTTGGTAAATGCAAATTAGCAAAGCCCGGTTTATGTGAGAATAGAGAAGTAAGTGTATATAAAGACTAGTGGACCCTTTCCAGGTCGAGCAAGCTTTTCCCTAATGGGATCTGCTGGTGTTTCATTACGCCAGAAAGCTCGGCTATCGGGTCATCGGCTATCATTGACGTCGCACGTTACAAATGGTGGCAGCGGTGGGATATTGACAACTGCCGGAACGGAGTTGCCTTACCCTTGAATTTTCCAGAGGTCTTCTCGGAGGGGAAAGTAATGTAATGGACCGCTGTAGGCGGCGGATGTGCGTTCATAGTCTCCACTTCTATGATCTTGCTAGAAAGCTCAGCTATCCTGTGAGGCATAGTAAGTTGAAACTTCAACAATCTTTCAGATAAAGCTCTACTTTCCTGTTGGTTGAAGTATAACTGTCCGCTGTAGGCGGTGGATGTCTACTGCTGACGAGGTGCGTTCATTATAATAATCCGTATAAAACGGAAGTACGTTCATACCGGATGTAAATTTGGTTGGAAATATGCAAATTGACAAAGCCCGGGCTATGTGAGAATAAAGAAAGTAGTGTATATAAAGACCAGTGGACCACTTCAGGGTCGAGCATGATTTTCCCTTAAGGGATCTGCTGGTGTTTCATTACGCCAGAAAGCTCGGCTAGATGGTGTTTATTTGGCGTCGAAAATTACAATACATACATATGTAGATATACATTCAATTGCCGGAACGGAGTTGCCTTACCCATAAGATTTCCAGACCAAGAATCGGGACGAGTCTTTTCGGAGGGGAAAGTCATGTAATATCAGCTGTAAGCGTTGGATTAGTGTAACGGTCCGCTTTAGGCGGCGTAAGTGGGTTCATAATATTATTACGTATAAAACGGAAGTACGTTCATACCGGATGTAAACTTGGTCGGTAATATGCAAACTAGCAAAGCCCGGTTTATGTGAGAATAGAGAAGTAAGTGTATATAAAGACCAGTGGACCCCTTCAGTGTCGAGCATGCTTTTCCCTAATGGGATCTGCTGGTGTTTCATTACGCCAGAAAGCTCGGCTAACTTGTGTTTATTTGGCGTCGCACGTTACAAATGATGGCTGCGGTGGGATATTAACAACTGCCGGAACGGAGTTGCCTTACCCATAAGATTCCCAGACCAAGACTCGGGACGAGTCTTTTCGGAGGGGAAAGTATTGTAACGGTCCGCTGTAGGCGGCGGATCAGTGTAACGGTCCGCTGTAGGCGGCTTAGGTGTGTTCATAATAATATTCCGTATACAACGGAAGTACGTTCATACCGGATGTAAACTTGGTTCTTAATATGCAAATAAGCGAAGCCCGGTCTATTTGAGAATAGAGAAGTCAATGTATATAAAGACCAGTGGACCACTTCAGGGTCGAACATGCTTTTCCCTCAAGGGATCTGTTGATGTTTCATTACACAAGAAAGCTCGGCTAGATGGTGTTTATATGGCGTCGCAAATTACAATAAATATATACATACATACATACATACATACAAACATACATACACACATACACACATCCATCCATTCATACATATAGTCATACAGTCATACATATATACATCCAAACATACGGTCATACCTTCATCCATCCATCCATACACACATCCATCCATCCATGCATCCATCCATAAATACATACAAACATCCACACATACATACAGTCATACATACACACATATGTACATCCTTCCATCTATCAATCCATCCATCCATCCATCCTTAAGTACAAACAGATATACATGCAAACGTACATACATACATACAAATGCCGGAACGGAGTTGCCTTACCCATAAGATTACCAGACCAGGACTCGGGACGAGTCTTTTCGGAGGGGAAAGAAATGTAACGCTCCGCCGTAAGCGTTGGATTAGTGTAACGGTCCGCTGTAGGCGGCGGCGGTGCATTCTGTATCAAACGGAAGTACGTTCATACCGGATGTAAACTTGGTTGGTAATATGCAAATTAGCAAAGCCCGGTTAATGTGAGAATAGAGAAATAAGTGTATATAAAGATCAGTGGACCCCTTCAAGGTCGAGCAAGCTTTTCCCTAATGTAATCTGCTGGTGTTTCATTACGCTATCATCGGCTATCATTGACGTCGCACGTTACAAATGGTGGCAGCGGTGGGATATTGACAACTGCCGGAACGGAGTTGCCTTACCCTTAAGATTACCAGACCAAGACTTGGGACGAGTCTTTTCGGAGGGGAAAGTAATGCAATGCTCCGCTGTAAGCGTTGGATTAGTGTAACGGTCCGCTTTAGGCGGCGGAGGTGCGTTCATAAACGGAAGTACATTCATACCGGATGTAAACTTGGTTGGTAATATTTAAATTAGGAAAGCCCGGTTAATGTGAGAATAGAGAACTAAATGTAAATAAAGACCAGTGGACCCCATACGCCCACAGTGGCTTGATTGACAAAGGCTCATTAAAGTCACAATAAATAATTTCAACTAGTCAAAATTATATTTTATACATACTTGAACATGTATATCACCAAAATAATACATTGCCATAGACATTGAAATGACAAATTTAAAAAAATACCCTATAATGTAATATGAAACAAGTGAAGAATGTCCGCCCGGCGAAAATGTAAACAAAGACCAATTCTCGTCGAAAATTAAAACTTCTTCGTAAGCTACAAACAAAATACCTGGCTCATAGATGCAGTGGCCCGTTATATACACGGTGAAACCGGTTTTCTTGTCGAGAGAATCAGTATACGACGAAAATGCTTCAAAATGCGAATTATCACAAGCGCTAGCCAGACATTGTTCTGTCAAAATGACGGCGGCGGCGGTCTACAGCGGCCGAGGTGCGTTCATAATAATATTTCGTATTAAACGGAAGTACGTTCATACCGGATGTAAACTTGAATGGAAATATGCAAATTAGCAAAGCCCGGGCTATGTGAGAATAGACAAGAAAGTGTATATAAAGACCAGTGGACCCCTTCAGTGTCGAGAATTTTTTTCCCTGAAGTGATCTGTTGGTGTTTCATTACGCCAGAAAGCTCGGCTATCTGCTGTTTATTTGGCGTCGCACGTTACAATACATACATACATACATACATACATACATACATACATCATACATACATACAGTCATACATAACATAATACATACATACAGTCATACACAACATAATACATACATACATTCATCATACATACATACAGACATTCATACATACATACATACATACATACATACAAACCTACATACACACACATCCACCCATACATACATACATAAATTTAAATGATGGCAGCAGTGGGATAATGACAACTGCCGGAACGGAGTTGCATTACCCATAAGATTTCCAGACCAAGACTCATGACGAGTCTTTTCGGAGGGGAAAATAATGTTACGCTCCGCTGTATGCGTAGGATTAGTGTAACGGTCCGCTGTAGGCGGCGGAGGTGCAATCATAAAATTATTCCGTATAAAACGGAAGTACGTTCATACCGGATGTAAACTTGGTGGGTAATATGCAAATAAGCAAAGCCCGGGCTATGTGAGAATAGAGAAGTTAATGTATATAAAGACCAGTGGACCACTTCAGGGTCGAGCATGCTTTTCCCTAAAGGGATCTGTTGGTGTTTCATTACGCAAGAAAGCTCGGCTATCTGGTGTTTATTTGCCGTTGCAAATTACAATAAATATATACATACAGTCATACAGTCATACATCCATCTATCCATCCATCTGTTCATCCATCCATCCATCTATCCATACATACATACATACATACATACATACATACATACATACATACATACATACATACATACATACATACATACATACATACATACATACACACATACACACATCCAACAATTCATACATATAGTCATACATATATACATCCAAGCATACGGTCATACGTTCATCCATCCATCCATCCATCCATCCAACCATCCATCCATTCATACCCACATCCATGCAACCATGCATCCATCCATAAATACATACACACATCCACACATACGTACATCCTTCCATCTATCAATCCATCCAACCATCCATCCTTAAGTACGTATGCAAGTAAACTTGGTTGGTAATATGCAAATTAGCAAAGCCCGGTTTATGTGAGAATAGAGAAGTAAGTGTATATAAAGACTAGTGGACCCTTTCCCGGTCGAGCAAGCTTTTCCCTAATGGTATCTACTGGTGTTTCATTACGCCAGAAAGCTCGGCTATCTGGTCATCGACTTCCATTGACGTCGCACGTTACAAATGGTGGCAGCGGTGGGATATTGACAACTGCCGGAACGGAGTTGCCTTACCCTTGAATTTTCCAGAGGTCTTCTCGGAGGGGAAAGTAATGTAATGGACCGCTGTAGGCGGCGGATGTGCGTTCATAGTCTCCACTTCTATGATCTTGCTAGAAAGCTCAGCTATCCTGTGAGGCATAGTAAGTTGAAACTTCAACAATCTTTCAGATAAAGCTCTACTTTCCTGTTGGTTGAAGTATAACTGTCCGCTGTAGGCGGTGGATGTCTACTGCTGACGAGGTGCGTTCATTATAATAATCCGTATAAAACGGAAGTACGTTCATACCGGATGTAAATTTGGTTGGAAATATGCAAATTGGCAAAGCCCGGGCTATGTGAGAATAAAGAAAGTAGTGTATATAAAGACCAGTGGACCCCTTCAGTGTCGAGCATGCTTTTCCCTAATGGGATCTGCTGGTGTTTCATTACGACAGAAAGCTCGGCTAACTTGTGTTTATTTGGCGTCGCACGTTACAAATGATGGCTGCGGTGGGATATTAACAACTGCCGGAACGGAGTTGCCTTACCCATAAGATTACCAGACCAGGACTCTGGACGAGTCTTTTCGGAGGGGAAAGTATTGTAACGCTCCGCCGTAAGCGTTGGATTAGTGTAACGGTTCGCTGTAGGCGGCGGCGGTGCATTTTGTATCAAACGGAAGTACGTTCATACCGGATGTAAACTTGGTTCTTAATATGCAAATTAGCAAAGCCCGGTTAATGTGAGAATAGAGAAATAAGTGTATATAAAGATCAGTGGACCCCTTCAAGGTCGAGCAAGCTTTTCCCTAATGTAATCTGCTGGTGTTTCATTACGCTATCATCGGCTATCATTGACGTCGCACGTTACAAATGGTGGCAGCGGTGGGATATTGACAACTGCCGGACGGATTTGCCCTACCCTTGAGTTTTTCAGACGTCTTCACGGAGGGGAAAGTAATGTAATGGACCGCTGTAGGCGGAGGATGTGCGTTCATAGTCTCCACTTCTATGATCTTGCTAGGAAGCTCAGCTATCCTGTGAGGCATAGTAAGTTGGAACTTCAACAGTCTTTCAGAGAAAGTGTAACGATCCGCTGTAGGCGACGGAGGTTTAGAGCGGCCGAGGTCCGTTCATAATAATATTACGTATAAAACGGAAGTACGTTCATACCGGATGTAAACTTTTTAAGTTATATGCAAATTAACAAAGCCCGGGCTATGTGAGAATAGAGAAGTAAGTGTATATATATGTAAAGACCAGTGGACCACTTCAGTGTCGAGCATGCTTTTCCCTAATGGTATCTGCTGGTGTTTCATTACGCCAGAAAGTTCGGCTATATGGGGTTTCATTGACGTCGAAAGTTACAATACATACATACATACATGCATATATACAAACATACATACAACTGTCGGAATACATAGGAAAGGAGTTGCCTTACCCATAAGATTACCAGACCAAAACTAGGGACGAGTCGTTTCGGAGGAGAAAGTAATGAAACGCTCCGCTGTAAGCGTTGGATTAGTGTAACGGTCCGCTGTAGGCGGCGGAGGTGCGTTCATAATAATATTCCGTATAAAACGGAAGTACGTTCATACCGGATGTAAACTTGGTTGGTAATATGCAAATTAGCAAAGCCCGGTTAATGTGAGAATAGAGAAGTAAGTGTATATAAAGACCAGTGGACCCCTTCATGGTCGAGCAAACTTTTCCCTAATGGGATCTGCTGGTGTTTCATTACGCCAGAAAGCTCCGCTATCTGGTGTTTCATTGACGTCGCACGTTACAAATGGTGGCAGCGGTGGGATATTGACAACTGCCGGAACGGAGTTGCCTTACCCATAAGATTACCAGACCAAGACTTGGGACGAGTCTTTTCGGAGGGGAAAGTAATGCAATGCTCCGCTGTAAGCGTTGGATTAGTGTAACGGTCCGCTTTAGGCGGCGGAGGTGCGTTCATAATATTATTTCGTATAAAACGGAAGTACATTCATACCGGATGTAAACTTGGTTGGTAATATTTAAATTAGGAAAGCCCGGTTAATGTGGGAATAGAGAACTAAATGTAAATAAAGACCAGTGGACGCCATACGCACACAGTGGCTTGATTGACAAAGGCTCATTAAAGTCACAATAAATAATTTCAACTAGTCAAAATTATATTTTATACATACTTGAACATGTATATCACCAAAATAATACATTGCCATAAACATAAAACGAGATTTGACAAAGTTAAAAAATACCCTATACTGTAATATGAAACAAGTGAAGAATGTCCGCCCGGCGAAAATGTAAACAAAGACCAATTCTCGTCGAAAATTAAAACTTCTTCGTAAGCTACAAACAAAATACCTGGCTCATAGATGCAGTGGCCCGTTATATACACGGTGAAACCGGTTTTCTTGTCGAGAGAATCAGTATACGACGAAAATGCTTCAAAATGCGAATTATCACAAGCGCTAGCCAGACATTGTTCTGTCAAAATGACGGCGGCGGCGGTCTACAGCGGCCGAGGTGCGTTCATAATAATATTTCGTATTAAACGGAAGTACGTTCATACCGGATGTAAACTTGAATGGAAATATGCAAATTAGCAAAGCCCGGGCTATGTGAGAATAGACAAGTAAGTGTATATAAAGACCAGTGGACCCCTTCAGTGTCGAGAATTTTTTTCCCTGAAGTGATCTTGTTGGTGTTTCATTACGCCAGAAAGCTCGGCTATCTGCTGTTTATTTGGCGTCGCACGTTACAATACATACATACATACATACATACATCATACATACATACAGTCATACATAACATAATACATACATACAGTCATACACAACATAATACATACATACATTCATCATACATACATACAGACATTCATACATACATACATACATACATACATACATACATACATACATACATACATACATACATACATACATACATACATACATACATACATACATACATAGAAACCTACATACACACACATCCACCCATACATACATACATAAATTTAAATGATGGCAGCAGTGGGATAATGACAACTGCCGGAACGGAGTTGCATTACCCATAAGATTTCCAGACCAAGACTCATGACGAGTCTTTTCGGAGGGGAAAATAATGGGATTAGTGTAACGGTCCGCTGTAGGCGGCGGAGGTGCAATCATAAAATTATTCCGTATAAAACGGAAGTACGTTCATACCGGATGTAAACTTGGTGGGTAATATGCAAATAAGCAAAGCCCGGGCTATGTGAGAATAGAGAAGTTAATGTATATAAAGACCAGTGGACCACTTCAGGGTCGAGCATGCTTTTCCCTAAAGGGATCTGTTGGTGTTTCATTACGCAAGAAAGCTCGGCTATCTGGTGTTTATTTGCCGTTGCAAATTACAATAAATATATACATACAGTCATACAGTCATACATCCATCTATCCATCCATCTGTTCATCCATCCATCCATCTATCCATCTATCCATACATACATACATACATACATACATACATACAAACATACATACCCACATACACACATCCAACAATTCATACATATAGTCATACATATATACATCCAAGCATACGGTCATACGTTCATCCATCCATCCATCCATCCATCCATCCATCCATCCATCCATCCATCCATCCATTCATACCCACATCCATCCATCCATCCATCCATAAATACATACACACATCCACACATACGTACATCCTTCCATCTATCAATCCATCCAACCATCCATCCTTAAGTACGTATGCAAGTAAACTTGGTTGGTAAAATGCAAATTAGCAAAGCCCGGTTTATGTGAGAATAGAGAAGTAAGTGTATATAAAGACTAGTGGACCCTTTCCAGGTCGAGCAAGCTTTTCCCTAATGGGATCTGCTGGTGTTTCATTACGCCAGAAAGCTCGGCTATCGGGTCATCGACTTTCATTGACGTCGCACGTTACAAATGGTGGCAGCGGTGGGATATTGACAACTGCCGGAACGGAGTTGCCTTACCCTTGAATTTTCCAGAGGTCTTCTCGGAGGGGAAAGTAATGTAATGGACCGCTGTAGGCGGCGGATGTGCGTTCATAGTCTCCACTTCTATGATCTTGCTAGAAAGCTCAGCTATCCTGTGAGGCATAGTAAGTTGAAACTTCAACAATCTTTCAGATAAAGCTCTACTTTCCTGTTGGTTGAAGTATAACTGTCCGCTGTAGGCGGTGGATGTCTACTGCTGACGAGGTGCGTTCATTATAATAATCCGTATAAAACGGAAGTACGTTCATACCGGATGTAAATTTGGTTGGAAATATGCAAATTGACAAAGCCCGGGCTATGTGAGAATAAAGAAAGTAGTGTATATAAAGACCAGTGGACCACTTCAGGGTCGAGCATGATTTTCCCTTAAGGGATCTGCTGGTGTTTCATTACGCCAGAAAGCTCGGCTAGATGGTGTTTATTTGGCGTCGAAAATTACAATACATACATATGTAGATACATACATTCAATTGCCGGAACGGAGTTGCCTTACCCATAAGATTTCCAGACCAAGAATCGGGACGAGTCTTTTCGGAGGGGAAAGTCATGTAATATCAGCTGTAAGCGTTGGATTAGTGTAACGGTCCGCTTTAGGCGGCGTAAGTGGGTTCATAATATTATTACGTATAAAACGGAAGTACGTTCATACCGTATGTAAACTTGGTCGGTAATATGCAAACTAGCAAAGCCCGGTTTATGTGAGAATAGAGAAGTAAGTGTATATAAAGACCAGTGGACCCCTTCAGTGTCGAGCATGCTTTTCCCTAATGGGATCTGCTGGTGTTTCATTACGCCAGAAAGCTCGGCTAACTTGTGTTTATTTGGCGTCGCACGTTACAAATGATGGCTGCGGTGGGATATTAACAACTGCCGGAACGGAGTTGCCTTACCCATAAGATTCCCAGACCAAGACTCGGGACGAGTCTTTTCGGAGGGGAAAGTATTGTAACGGTCCGCTGTAGGCGGCGGATCAGTGTAACGGTCCGCTGTAGGCGGCTTAGGTGTGTTCATAATAATATTCCGTATACAACGGAAGTACGTTCATACCGGATGTAAACTTGGTTCTTAATATGCAAATAAGCGAAGCCCGGTCTATTTGAGAATAGAGAAGTCAATGTATATAAAGACCAGTGGACCACTTCAGGGTCGAACATGCTTTTCCCTCAAGGGATCTGTTGATGTTTCATTACACAAGAAAGCTCGGCTAGATGGTGTTTATATGGCGTCGCAAATTACAATAAATATATACATACATACATACATACATACAAACATACATACACACATACACACATCCATCCATTCATACATATAGTCATACAGTCATACATATATACATCCAAACATACGGTCATACCTTCATCCATCCATCCATACACACATCCATCCATCCATGCATCCATCCATAAATACATACAAACATCCACACATACATACAGTCATACATACACACATATGTACATCCTTCCATCTATCAATCCATCCATCCATCCATCCTTAAGTACAAACAGATATACATGCAAACGTACATACATACATACAAATGCCGGAACGGAGTTGCCTTACCCATAAGATTACCAGACCAGGACTCGGGACGAGTCTTTTCGGAGGGGAAAGAAATGTAACGCTCCGCCGTAAGCGTTGGATTAGTGTAACGGTCCGCTGTAGGCGGCGGCGGTGCATTCTGTATCAAACGGAAGTACGTTCATACCGGATGTAAACTTGGTTGGTAATATGCAAATTAGCAAAGCCCGGTTAATGTGAGAATAGAGAAATAAGTGTATATAAAGATCAGTGGACCCCTTCAAGGTCGAGCAAGCTTTTCCCTAATGTAATCTGCTGGTGTTTCATTACGCTATCATCGGCTATCATTGACGTCGCACGTTACAAATGGTGGCAGCGGTGGGATATTGACAACTGCCGGAACGGAGTTGCCTTACCCTTAAGATTACCAGACCAAGACTTGGGACGAGTCTTTTCGGAGGGGAAAGTAATGCAATGCTCCGCTGTAAGCGTTGGATTAGTGTAACGGTCCGCTTTAGGCGGCGGAGGTGCGTTCATAAACGGAAGTACATTCATACCGGATGTAAACTTGGTTGGTAATATTTAAATTAGGAAAGCCCGGTTAATGTGAGAATAGAGAACTAAATGTAAATAAAGACCAGTGGACCCCATACGCCCACAGTGGCTTGATTGACAAAGGCTCATTAAAGTCACAATAAATAATTTCAACTAGTCAAAATTATATTTTATACATACTTGAACATGTATATCACCAAAATAATACATTGCCATAGACATTGAAATGACAAATTTAAAAAAATACCCTATAATGTAATATGAAACAAGTGAAGAATGTCCGCCCGGCGAAAATGTAAACAAAGACCAATTCTCGTCGAAAATTAAAACTTCTTCGTAAGCTACAAACAAAATACCTGGCTCATAGATGCAGTGGCCCGTTATATACACGGTGAAACCGGTTTTCTTGTCGAGAGAATCAGTATACGACGAAAATGCTTCAAAATGCGAATTATCACAAGCGCTAGCCAGACATTGTTCTGTCAAAATGACGGCGGCGGCGGTCTACAGCGGCCGAGGTGCGTTCATAATAATATTTCGTATTAAACGGAAGTACGTTCATACCGGATGTAAACTTGAATGGAAATATGCAAATTAGCAAAGCCCGGGCTATGTGAGAATAGACAAGAAAGTGTATATAAAGACCAGTGGACCCCTTCAGTGTCGAGAATTTTTTTCCCTGAAGTGATCTGTTGGTGTTTCATTACGCCAGAAAGCTCGGCTATCTGCTGTTTATTTGGCGTCGCACGTTACAATACATACATACATACATACATACATACATACATCATACATACATACAGTCATACATAACATAATACATACATACAGTCATACACAACATAATACATACATACATTCATCATACATACATACAGACATTCATACATACATACATACATACATATATACAAACCTACATACACGCACATCCACCCATACATACATACATAAATTTAAATGATGGCAGCAGTGGGATAATGACAACTGCCGGAACGGAGTTGCATTACCCATAAGATTTCCAGACCAAGACTCATGACGAGTCTTTTCGGAGGGGAAAATAATGTTACGCTCCGCTGTATGCGTAGGATTAGTGTAACGGTCCGCTGTAGGCGGCGGAGGTGCAATCATAAAATTATTCCGTATAAAACGGAAGTACTTTCATACCGGATGTAAACTTGGTGGGTAATATGCAAATAAGCAAAGCCCGGGCTATGTGAGAATAGAGAAGTTAATGTATATAAAGACCAGTGGACCACTTCAGGGTCGAGCATGCTTTTCCCTAAAGGGATCTGTTGGTGTTTCATTACGCAAGAAAGCTCGGCTATCTGGTGTTTATTTGCCGTTGCAAATTACAATAAATATATACATACAGTCATACAGTCATACATCCATCTATCCATCCATCTGTTCATCCATCCATCCATCTATCCATACATACATACATACATACATACATACATACATACAGTCATACATACATACATACATACATACATACATACATACATACATACATACATACATACATACACACATCCAACAATTCATACATATAGTCATACATATATACATCCAAGCATACGGTCATACGTTCATCCATCCATCCATCCATCCATCCAACCATCCATCCATTCATACCCACATCCATGCAACCATGCATCCATCCATAAATACATACACACATCCACACATACGTACATCCTTCCATCTATCAATCCATCCAACCATCCATCCTTAAGTACGTATGCAAGTAAACTTGGTTGGTAATATGCAAATTAGCAAAGCCCGGTTTATGTGAGAATAGAGAAGTAAGTGTATATAAAGACTAGTGGACCCTTTCCCGGTCGAGCAAGCTTTTCCCTAATGGTATCTACTGGTGTTTCATTACGCCAGAAAGCTCGGCTATCTGGTCATCGACTTCCATTGACGTCGCACGTTACAAATGGTGGCAGCGGTGGGATATTGACAACTGCCGGAACGGAGTTGCCTTACCCTTGAATTTTCCAGAGGTCTTCTCGGAGGGGAAAGTAATGTAATGTACCGCTGTAGGCGGCGGATGTGCGTTCATAGTCTCCACTTCTATGATCTTGCTAGAAAGCTCAGCTATCCTGTGAGGCATAGTAAGTTGAAACTTCAACAATCTTTCAGATAAAGCTCTACTTTCCTGTTGGTTGAAGTATAACTGTCCGCTGTAGGCGGTGGATGTCTACTGCTGACGAGGTGCGTTCATTATAATAATCCGTATAAAACGGAAGTACGTTCATACCGGATGTAAATTTGGTTGGAAATATGCAAATTGGCAAAGCCCGGGCTATGTGAGAATAAAGAAAGTAGTGTATATAAAGACCAGTGGACCCCTTCAGTGTCGAGCATGCTTTTCCCTAATGGGATCTGCTGGTGTTTCATTACGACAGAAAGCTCGGCTAACTTGTGTTTATTTGGCGTCGCACGTTACAAATGATGGCTGCGGTGGGATATTAACAACTGCCGGAACGGAGTTGCCTTACCCATAAGATTACCAGACCAGGACTCTGGACGAGTCTTTTCGGAGGGGAAAGTATTGTAACGCTCCGCCGTAAGCGTTGGATTAGTGTAACGGTTCGCTGTAGGCGGCGGCGGTGCATTTTGTATCAAACGGAAGTACGTTCATACCGGATGTAAACTTGGTTCTTAATATGCAAATTAGCAAAGCCCGGTTAATGTGAGAATAGAGAAATAAGTGTATATAAAGATCAGTGGACCCCTTCAAGGTCGAGCAAGCTTTTCCCTAATGTAATCTGCTGGTGTTTCATTACGCTATCATCGGCTATCATTGACGTCGCACGTTACAAATGGTGGCAGCGGTGGGATATTGACAACTGCCGGACGGATTTGCCCTACCCTTGAGTTTTTCAGACGTCTTCACGGAGGGGAAAGTAATGTAATGGACCGCTGTAGGCGGAGGATGTGCGTTCATAGTCTCCACTTCTATGATCTTGCTAGGAAGCTCAGCTATCCTGTGAGGCATAGTAAGTTGGAACTTCAACAGTCTTTCAGAGAAAGTGTAACGATCCGCTGTAGGCGACGGAGGTTTAGAGCGGCCGAGGTCCGTTCATAATAATATTACGTATAAAACGGAAGTACGTTCATACCGGATGTAAACTTTTTAAGTTATATGCAAATTAACAAAGCCCGGGCTATGTGAGAATAGAGAAGTAAGTGTATATATATGTAAAGACCAGTGGACCACTTCAGTGTCGAGCATGCTTTTCCCTAATGGTATCTGCTGGTGTTTCATTACGCCAGAAAGTTCGGCTATATGGGGTTTCATTGACGTCGAAAGTTACAATACATACATACATACATGCATATATACAAACATACATACAACTGTCGGAATACATAGGAAAGGAGTTGCCTTACCCATAAGATTACCAGACCAAGACTAGGGACGAGTCGTTTCGGAGGAGAAAGTAATGTAACCCTCCGCTGTAAGCGTTGGATTAGTTTAACGGTCCGCTGTAGGCGGCGGAGGTGCGTTCATAATAATATTCCGTATAAAACGGAAGTACGTTCATACCGGATGTAAACTTGGTTGGTAATATGCAAATTAGCAAAGCCCGGTTAATGTGAGAATAGAGAAATAAGTGTATATAAAGATCAGTGGACCCCTTCAAGGTCGAGCAAGCTTTTCCCTAATGTAATCCGCTGGTGTTTCATTACGCAAGAAAGCTCGGCTATCTGGTGTTTCATTGACGTCGCACGTTACAAATGGTGGCAGCGGTGGGATATTGACAACTGCCGGAACGGAGTTGCCTTACCCATAAGATTACCAGACCAAGACTTGGGACGAGTCTTTTCGGAGGGGAAAGTAATGCAATGCTCCGCTGTAAGCGTTGGATTAGTGTAACGGTCCGCTTTAGGCGGCGGAGGTGCGTTCATAATATTATTTCGTATAAAACGGAAGTACATTCATACCGGATGTAAACTTGGTTGGTAATATTTAAATTAGGAAAGCCCGGTTAATGTGGGAATAGAGAACTAAATGTAAATAAAGACCAGTGGACGCCATACGCACACAGTGGCTTGATTGACAAAGGCTCATTAAAGTCACAATAAATAATTTCAACTAGTCAAAATTATATTTTATACATACTTGAACATGTATATCACCAAAATAATACATTGCCATAAACATAAAACGAGATTTGACAAAGTTAAAAAATACCCTATACTGTAATATGAAACAAGTGAAGAATGTCCGCCCGGCGAAAATGTAAACAAAGACCAATTCTCGTCGAAAATTAAAACTTCTTCGTAAGCTACAAACAAAATACCTGGCTCATAGATGCAGTGGCCCGTTATATACACGGTGAAACCGGTTTTCTTGTCGAGAGAATCAGTATACGACGAAAATGCTTCAAAATGCGAATTATCACAAGCGCTAGCCAGACATTGTTCTGTCAAAATGACGGCGGCGGCGGTCTACAGCGGCCGAGGTGCGTTCATAATAATATTTCGTATTAAACGGAAGTACGTTCATACCGGATGTAAACTTGAATGGAAATATGCAAATTAGCAAAGCCCGGGCTATGTGAGAATAGACAAGTAAGTGTATATAAAGACCAGTGGACCCCTTCAGTGTCGAGAATTTTTTTCCCTGAAGTGATCTGTTGGTGTTTCATTACGCCAGAAAGCTCGGCTATCTGCTGTTTATTTGGCGTCGCACGTTACAATACATACATACATACATACATACATACATACATCATACATACATACAGTCATACATAACATAATACATACATACAGTCATACACAACATAATACATACATACATTCATCATACATACATACAGACATACATACATACATACATACATACATACATACATACAAACCTACATACACACACATCCACCCATACATACATACATAAATTTAAATGATGGCAGCAGTGGGATAATGACAACTGCCGGAACGGAGTTGCATTACCCATAAGATTTCCAGACCAAGACTCATGACGAGTCTTTTCGGAGGGGAAAATAATGTTACGCTCCGCTGTATGCGTAGGATTAGTGTAACGGTCCGCTGTAGGCGGCGGAGGTGCAATCATAAAATTATTCCGTATAAAACGGAAGTACTTTCATACCGGATGTAAACTTGGTGGGTAATATGCAAATAAGCAAAGCCCGGGCTATGTGAGAATAGAGAAGTTAATGTATATAAAGACCAGTGGACCACTTCAGGGTCGAGCATGCTTTTCCCTAAAGGGATCTGTTGGTGTTTCATTACGCAAGAAAGCTCGGCTATCTGGTGTTTATTTGCCGTTGCAAATTACAATAAATATATACATACAGTCATACAGTCATACATCCATCTATCCATCCATCTGTTCATCCATCCATCCATCTATCCATACATACATACTTACGTACATACATACATACATACATACATACATACATCCATACATACATACATACATACATACATACATACATACATACATACACACATCCAACAATTCATACATATAGTCATACATATATACATCCAAGCATACGGTCATACGTTCATCCATCCATCCATCCATCCATCCAACCATCCATCCATTCATACCCACATCCATGCAACCATGCATCCATCCATAAATACATACACACATCCACACATACGTACATCCTTCCATCTATCAATCCATCCAACCATCCATCCTTAAGTACGTATGCAAGTAAACTTGGTTGGTAATATGCAAATTAGCAAAGCCCGGTTTATGTGAGAATAGAGAAGTAAGTGTATATAAAGACTAGTGGACCCTTTCCCGGTCGAGCAAGCTTTTCCCTAATGGTATCTACTGGTGTTTCATTACGCCAGAAAGCTCGGCTATCTGGTCATCGACTTCCATTGACGTCGCACGTTACAAATGGTGGCAGCGGTGGGATATTGACAACTGCCGGAACGGAGTTGCCTTACCCTTGAATTTTCCAGAGGTCTTCTCGGAGGGGAAAGTAATGTAATGGACCGCTGTAGGCGGCGGATGTGCGTTCATAGTCTCCACTTCTATGATCTTGCTAGAAAGCTCAGCTATCCTGTGAGGCATAGTAAGTTGAAACTTCAACAATCTTTCAGATAAAGCTCTACTTTCCTGTTGGTTGAAGTATAACTGTCCGCTGTAGGCGGTGGATGTCTACTGCTGACGAGGTGCGTTCATTATAATAATCCGTATAAAACGGAAGTACGTTCATACCGGATGTAAATTTGGTTGGAAATATGCAAATTGGCAAAGCCCGGGCTATGTGAGAATAAAGAAAGTAGTGTATATAAAGACCAGTGGACCCCTTCAGTGTCGAGCATGCTTTTCCCTAATGGGATCTGCTGGTGTTTCATTACGACAGAAAGCTCGGCTAACTTGTGTTTATTTGGCGTCGCACGTTACAAATGATGGCTGCGGTGGGATATTAACAACTGCCGGAACGGAGTTGCCTTACCCATAAGATTACCAGACCAGGACTCTGGACGAGTCTTTTCGGAGGGGAAAGTATTGTAACGCTCCGCCGTAAGCGTTGGATTAGTGTAACGGTTCGCTGTAGGCGGCGGCGGTGCATTTTGTATCAAACGGAAGTACGTTCATACCGGATGTAAACTTGGTTCTTAATATGCAAATTAGCAAAGCCCGGTTAATGTGAGAATAGAGAAATAAGTGTATATAAAGATCAGTGGACCCCTTCAAGGTCGAGCAAGCTTTTCCCTAATGTAATCTGCTGGTGTTTCATTACGCTATCATCGGCTATCATTGACGTCGCACGTTACAAATGGTGGCAGCGGTGGGATATTGACAACTGCCGGACGGATTTGCCCTACCCTTGAGTTTTTCAGACGTCTTCACGGAGGGGAAAGTAATGTAATGGACCGCTGTAGGCGGAGGATGTGCGTTCATAGTCTCCACTTCTATGATCTTGCTAGGAAGCTCAGCTATCCTGTGAGGCATAGTAAGTTGGAACTTCAACAGTCTTTCAGAGAAAGTGTAACGATCCGCTGTAGGCGACGGAGGTTTAGAGCGGCCGAGGTCCGTTCATAATAATATTACGTATAAAACGGAAGTACGTTCATACCGGATGTAAACTTTTTAAGTTATATGCAAATTAACAAAGCCCGGGCTATGTGAGAATAGAGAAGTAAGTGTATATATATGTAAAGACCAGTGGACCACTTCAGTGTCGAGCATGCTTTTCCCTAATGGTATCTGCTGGTGTTTCATTACGCCAGAAAGTTCGGCTATATGGGGTTTCATTGACGTCGAAAGTTACAATACATACATACATACATGCATATATACAAACATACATACAACTGTCGGAATACATAGGAAAGGAGTTGCCTTACCCATAAGATTACCAGACCAAGACTAGGGACGAGTCGTTTCGGAGGAGAAAGTAATGTAACCCTCCGCTGTAAGCGTTGGATTAGTTTAACGGTCCGCTGTAGGCGGCGGAGGTGCGTTCATAATAATATTCCGTATAAAACGGAAGTACGTTCATACCGGATGTAAACTTGGTTGGTAATATGCAAATTAGCAAAGCCCGGTTAATGTGAGAATAGAGAAGTAAGTGTATATAAAGACCAGTGGACCCCTTCATGGTCGAGCAAACTTTTCCCTAATGGGATCTGCTGGTGTTTCATTACGCCAGAAAGCTCCGCTATCTGGTGTTTCATTGACGTCGCACGTTACAAATGGTGGCAGCGGTGGGATATTGACAACTGCCGGAACGGAGTTGCCTTACCCATAAGATTACCAGACCAAGACTTGGGACGAGTCTTTTCGGAGGGGAAAGTAATGCAATGCTCCGCTGTAAGCGTTGGATTAGTGTAACGGTCCGCTTTAGGCGGCGGAGGTGCGTTCATAATATTATTTCGTATAAAACGGAAGTACATTCATACCGGATGTAAACTTGGTTGGTAATATTTAAATTAGGAAAGCCCGGTTAATGTGGGAATAGAGAACTAAATGTAAATAAAGACCAGTGGACGCCATACGCACACAGTGGCTTGATTGACAAAGGCTCATTAAAGTCACAATAAATAATTTCAACTAGTCAAAATTATATTTTATACATACTTGAACATGTATATCACCAAAATAATACATTGCCATAAACATAAAACGAGATTTGACAAAGTTAAAAAATACCCTATACTGTAATATGAAACAAGTGAAGAATGTCCGCCCGGCGAAAATGTAAACAAAGACCAATTCTCGTCGAAAATTAAAACTTCTTCGTAAGCTACAAACAAAATACCTGGCTCATAGATGCAGTGGCCCGTTATATACACGGTGAAACCGGTTTTCTTGTCGAGAGAATCAGTATACGACGAAAATGCTTCAAAATGCGAATTATCACAAGCGCTAGCCAGACATTGTTCTGTCAAAATGACGGCGGCGGCGGTCTACAGCGGCCGAGGTGCGTTCATAATAATATTTCGTATTAAACGGAAGTACGTTCATACCGGATGTAAACTTGAATGGAAATATGCAAATTAGCAAAGCCCGGGCTATGTGAGAATAGACAAGTAAGTGTATATAAAGACCAGTGGACCCCTTCAGTGTCGAGAATTTTTTTCCCTGAAGTGATCTGTTGGTGTTTCATTACGCCAGAAAGCTCGGCTATCTGCTGTTTATTTGGCGTCGCACGTTACAATACATACATACATACATACATACATACATACATCATACATACATACAGTCATACATAACATAATACATACATACAGTCATACACAACATAATACATACATACATTCATCATACATACATACAGACATTCATACATACATACATACATACATACATACATACAAACCTACATACACACACATCCACCCATACATACATACATAAATTTAAATGATGGCAGCAGTGGGATAATGACAACTGCCGGAACGGAGTTGCATTACCCATAAGATTTCCAGACCAAGACTCATGACGAGTCTTTTCGGAGGGGAAAATAATGTTACGCTCCGCTGTATGCGTAGGATTAGTGTAACGGTCCGCTGTAGGCGGCGGAGGTGCAATCATAAAATTATTCCGTATAAAACGGAAGTACTTTTATACCGGATGTAAACTTGGTGGGTAATATGCAAATAAGCAAAGCCCGGGCTATGTGAGAATAGAGAAGTTAATGTATATAAAGACCAGTGGACCACTTCAGGGTCGAGCATGCTTTTCCCTAAAGGGATCTGTTGGTGTTTCATTACGCAAGAAAGCTCGGCTATCTGGTGTTTATTTGCCGTTGCAAATTACAATACATACATACATACAGTCATACAGTCATACATCCATCTATCCATCCATTTGTTCATCCATCCATCCATCTATCCATCTATCCATACATACATACATACATACATACATACATACATACATACATACATACATACATACATACAAACATACATACCCACATACACACATCCAACAATTCATACATATAGTCATACATATATACATCCAAGCATACGGTCATACGTTCATCCATCCATCCATCCATCCATCCATCCAACCATCCATCCATTCATACCCACATCCATGCAACCATGCATCCATCCATAAATACATACACACATCCACACATACGTACATCCTTCCATCTATCAATCCATCCAACCATCCATCCTTAAGTACGTATGCAAGTAAACTTGGTTGGTAATATGCAAATTAGCAAAGCCCGGTTTATGTGAGAATAGAGAAGTAAGTGTATATAAAGACTAGTGGACCCTTTCCCGGTCGAGCAAGCTTTTCCCTAATGGGATCTACTGGTGTTTCATTACGCCAGAAAGCTCGGCTATCTGGTCATCGACTTCCATTGACGTCGCACGTTACAAATGGTGGCAGCGGTGGGATATTGACAACTGCCGGAACGGAGTTGCCTTACCCTTGAATTTTCCAGAGGTCTTCTCGGAGGGGAAAGTAATGTAATGGACCGCTGTAGGCGGCGGATGTGCGTTCATAGTCTCCACTTCTATGATCTTGCTAGAAAGCTCAGCTATCCTGTGAGGCATAGTAAGTTGAAACTTCAACAATCTTTCAGATAAAGCTCTACTTTCCTGTTGGTTGAAGTATAACTGTCCGCTGTAGGCGGTGGATGTCTACTGCTGACGAGGTGCGTTCATTATAATAATCCGTATAAAACGGAAGTACGTTCATACCGGATGTAAATTTGGTTGGAAATATGCAAATTGGCAAAGCCCGGGCTATGTGAGAAGAAAGAAAGTAGTGTATATAAAGACCAGTGGACCACTTCAGGGTCGAGCATGATTTTCCCTTAAGGGATCTGCTGGTGTTTCATTACGACAGAAAGCTCGGCTATCTTGTGTTTCATTGACGTCGAACGTTACAAATGGTGGCAGCATTGGGATATTGACAACAGCCGGAACGGAGTTGCCTTACCCATAAGATTCCCAAACCAAGACTCGGGACGAGTCTTTTCGGAGGGGAAAGTGTTGTAACGGTCCGCTGTAGGCGGCGGATTAGTGTAACGGTCCGCTGTATGCAGCTTAGGTGCATCCATAATAATATTCCGTATACAACGGAATACGTTCATACCGGATGTAAACTTGGTTCGTAATATGCAAATTAGCAAAGCCCGGGCTATGTGAGAAAAGAGAAGTTAACGTATATAAAGACCAGTGGACCACTTCAGGGTCGAACATGCTTTTCCCTAAAGGGATCTGCTGGTGTTTCATTACGCCAGAAAGCTCGGCTAGATGGTGTTTATTTGGCGTCGAAAATTACAATACATACATATGTAGATACATGCATACAATTGCCGGAACGGAGTTGCCTTACCCATAAGATTTCCAGACCAAGAATCGGGACGAGTCTTTTCGGAGGGGAAAGTCATGTAATATCAGCTGTAAGCGTTGGATTAGTGTAACGGTCCGCTGTATGCAGCGTAGGTGGGTTCATAATATTATTACGTATAAAACGGAAGTACGTTCATACCGGATGTAAACTTGGTCGGTAATATGCAAACTAGCAAAGCCCGGTTTATGTGAGAATAGAGAAGTAAGTGTATATAAAGACCAGTGGACCCCTTCAGTGTCGAGCATGCTTTTTCCTAATGGGATCTGCTGGTGTTTCATTACGCCAGAAAGCTCGGCTAACTTGTGTTTATTTGGCGTCGCACGTTACAAATGATGGCTGCGGTGGGATATTAACAACTGCCGGAACGGAGTTGCCTTACCCATAAGATTACCAGACCAGGACTCTGGACGAGTCTTTTCGGAGGGGAAAGTATTGTAACGCTCCGCCGTAAGCGTTGGATTAGTGTAACGGTCCGCTGTAGGCGGCGGCGGTGCATTTTGTATCAAACGGAAGTACGTTCATACCGGATGTAAACTTGGTTCTTAATATGCAAATTAGCAAAGCCCGGTTAATGTGAGAATAGAGAAATAAGTGTATATAAAGATCAGTGGACCCCTTCAAGGTCGAGCAAGCTTTTCCCTAATGTAATCTGCTGGTGTTTCATTACGCTATCATCGGCTACCATTGACGTCGCACGTTACAAATGGTGGCAGCGGTGGGATATTGACAACTGCCGGACGGATTTGCCTTACCCTTGAGTTTTTCAGACGTCTTCTCGGAGGGGAAAGTAATGTAATGGACCGCTGTAGGCGGAGGATGTGCATTCATAGTCTCCACTTCTATGATCTTGCTAGGAAGCTCAGCTATCCTGTGAGGCATAGTAAGTTGGAACTTCAAAAGTCTTTCAGAGAAAGTGTAACGATCCGCTGTAGGCGACGGAGGTTTAGAGCGGCCGAGGTCCGTTCATAATAATATTACGTATAAAACGGAAGTACGTTCATACCGGATGTAAACTTTGTAAGTAATAGGCAAATTAACAAAGCCCGGGCTATGTGAGAATAGAGAAGTAAGTGTATATATGTGTAAAGACCAGTGGACCACTTCAGTGTCGAGCATGCTTTTCCCTAATGGTATCTGCTGGTGTTTCATTAC
This sequence comes from Mya arenaria, assembly GCF_026914265.1. Classification (NCBI taxonomy): domain Eukaryota; kingdom Metazoa; phylum Mollusca; class Bivalvia; order Myida; family Myidae; genus Mya; species Mya arenaria. The sequence goes on from NC_069122.1 coordinate 24,385,545, forward strand.
GCCAGAAAGTTCGGCTATATGGGGTTTCATTGACGTCGAAAGTTACAATACATACATACATACATGCATATATACAAACATACATACAACTGTCGGAATACATAGGAAAGGAGTTGCCTTACCCATAAGATTAACAGACCAAGACTCGGGACGAGTCTTTTCGGAGGGAAAAGTAATGTAACGCTCCGCTGTAAGCGTTGGATTAGTGTAACGGTCCGCTGTAGGCGGCGGAGGTGCGTTCATTATAATATTCCGTATAAAACGGAAGTACGTTCATACCGGATGTAAACTTGGTTGGTAATATGCAAATTAGCAAAGCCCGGTTTATGTGAGAATAGAGAAGTAAGTGTATATAAAGACCAGTGGACCCCTTCATGGTCGAGCAAACTTTTCCCTAATGGGATCTGCTGGTGTTACATACATACATACATACAAACCTACATACACACACATCCACCCATACATGCATACATAAATTTAAATGATGGCAGCAGTGGGATAATGACAACTGCCGGAACGGAGTTGCATTACCCATAAGATTTCCAGACCAAGACTCATGACGAGTCTTTTCGGAGGGGAAAATAATGTTACGCTCCGCTGTATGCGTAGGATTAGTGTAACGGTCCGCTGTAGGCGGCGGAGGTGCAATCATAAAATTATTCCGTATAAAACGGAAGTACTTTCATACCGGATGTAAACTTGGTTGGTAATATGCAAATAAGCAAAGCCCGGGCTATGTGAGAATAGAGAAGTTAATGTATATAAAGACCAGTGGACCACTTCAGGGTCGAGCATGCTTTTCCCTAAAGGGATCTGTTGGTGTTTCATTACGCAAGAAAGCTCGGCTATCTGGTGTTTATTTGCCGTTGCAAATTACAATAAATATATACATACAGTCATACAGTCATACATCCATCTGTCCATCCATCTGTTCATCCATCCATCCATCTATCCATCTATCCATACATACAAACATACATACATACATACATACATACATACATACATACATACATACATACATACATACATACATACATACATACATACATCCAACAATTCATACATATAGTCATACATATATACATCCAAGCATACGGTCATACGTTCATCCATCCATCCATCCATCCAACCATCCATCCATCCATTCATACCCACATCCATGCAACCATGCATCCATCCATAAATACATACACACATCCACACATACGTACATCCTTCCATCTATCAATCCATCCAACCATCCATCCTTAAGTACGTATGCAAGTAAACTTGGTTGGTAATATGCAAATTAGCAAAGCCCGGTTTATGTGAGAATAGAGAAGTAAGTGTATATAAAGACTAGTGGACCCTTTCCCGGTCGAGCAAGCTTTTCCCTAATGGGATCTACTGGTGTTTCATTACGCCAGAAAGCTCGGCTATCCTGGTCATCGACTTCCATTGACGTCGCACGTTACAAATGGTGGCAGCGGTGGGATATTGACAACTGCCGGAACGGAGTTGCCTTACCCTTGAATTTTCCAGAGGTCTTCTCGGAGGGGAAAGTAATGTAATGGACCGCTGTAGGCGGCGGATGTGCGTTCATAGTCTCCACTTCTATGATCTTGCTAGAAAGCTCAGCTATCCTGTGAGGCATAGTAAGTTGAAACTTCAACAATCTTTCAGATAAAGCTCTACTTTCCTGTTGGTTGAAGTATAACTGTCCGCTGTAGGCGGTGGATGTCTACTGCTGACGAGGTGCGTTCATTATAATAATCCGTATAAAACGGAAGTACGTTCATACCGGATGTAAATTTGGTTGGAAATATGCAAATTGACAAAGCCCGGGCTATGTGAGAATAAAGAAAGTAGTGTATATAAAGACCAGTGGACCACTTCAGGGTCGAGCATGATTTTCCCTTAAGGGATCTGCTGGTGTTTCATTACGCCAGAAAGCTCGGCTAACTTGTGTTTATTTGGCGTCGCACGTTACAAATGATGGCTGCGGTGGGATATTACCAACTGCCGGAACGGAGTTGCCTTACCTATAAGATTCCCAGACCAAGACTCGGGACGAGTCTTTTCGGAGGGGAAAGTATTGTAACGGTCCGCTGTAGGCGGCGGATCAGTGTAACGGTCCGCTGTAGGCGGCTTAGGTGTGTTCATAATAATATTCCGTATACAACGGAAGTACGTTCATACCGGATGTAAACTTGGTTCTTAATATGCAAATAAGAGAAGCCCGGTCTATTTGAGAATAGAGAAGTCAATGTATATAAAGACCAGTGGACCACTTCAGGGTCGAACATGCTTTTCCCTCAAGGGATCTGTTGATGTTTCATTACACAAGAAAGCTCGGCTAGATGGTGTTTATATGGCGTCGCAAATTACAATAAATATATACATACATACATACATACATACAAACATACATACACACATACACACATCCATCCATTCATACATATAGTCATACAGTCATACATATATACATCCAAACATACGGTCATACCTTCATCCATCCATCCATACACACATCCATCCATCCATGCATCCATCCATAAATACATACAAACATCCACACATACATACAGTCATACATACACACATATGTACATCCTTCCATCTATCAATCCATCCATCCATCCATCCTTAAGTACATACAGATATACATGCAAACGTACATACATACATACAAATGCCGGAACGGAGTTGCCTTACCCATAAGATTACCAGACCAGGACTCGGGACGAGTCTTTTCGGAGGGGAAAGAAATGTAACGCTCCGCCGTAAGCGTTGGATTAGTGTAACGGTCCGCTGTAGGCGGCGGCGGTGCATTCTGTATCAAACGGAAGTACGTTCATACCGGATGTAAACTTGGTTGGTAATATGCAAATTAGCAAAGCCCGGTTAATGTGAGAATAGAGAAATAAGTGTATATAAAGATCAGTGGACCCCTTCAAGGTCGAGCAAGCTTTTCCCTAATGTAATCTGCTGGTGTTTCATTACGCTATCATCGGCTATCATTGACGTCGCACGTTACAAATGGTGGCAGCGGTGGGATATTGACAACTGCCGGAACGGAGTTGCCTTACCCTTAAGATTACCAGACCAAGACTTGGGACGAGTCTTTTCGGAGGGGAAAGTAATGCAATGCTCCGCTGTAAGCGTTGGATTAGTGTAACGGTCCGCTTTAGGCGGCGGAGGTGCGTTCATAAACGGAAGTACATTCATACCGGATGTAAACTTGGTTGGTAATATTTAAATTAGGAAAGCCCGGTTAATGTGAGAATAGAGAACTAAATGTAAATAAAGACCAGTGGACCCCATACGCCCACAGTGGCTTGATTGACAAAGGCTCATTAAAGTCACAATAAATAATTTCAACTAGTCAAAATTATATTTTATACATACTTGAACATGTATATCACCAAAATAATACATTGCCATAGACATTGATATGACAAATTTAAAAAAATACCCTATAATGTAATATGAAACAAGTGAAGAATGTCCGCCCGGCGAAAATGTAAACAAAGACCAATTCTCGTCGAAAATTAAAACTTCTTCGTAAGCTACAAACAAAATACCTGGCTCATAGATGCAGTGGCCCGTTATATACACGGTGAAACCGGTTTTCTTGTCGAGAGAATCAGTATACGACGAAAATGCTTCAAAATGCGAATTATCACAAGCGCTAGCCAGACATTGTTCTGTCAAAATGACGGCGGCGGCGGTCTACAGCGGCCGAGGTGCGTTCATAATAATATTTCGTATTAAACGGAAGTACGTTCATACCGGATGTAAACTTGAATGGAAATATGCAAATTAGAAAAGCCCGGGCTATGTGAGAATAGACAAGAAAGTGTATATAAAGACCAGTGGACCCCTTCAGTGTCGAGAATTTTTTTCCCTGAAGTGATCTGTTGGTGTTTCATTACGCCAGAAAGCTCGGCTATCTGCTGTTTATTTGGCGTCGCACGTTACAATACAGACATTCATACATACATACATACATACATATATACAAACCTACATACACGCACATCCACCCATACATACATACATAAATTTAAATGATGGCAGCAGTGGGATAATGACAACTGCCGGAACGGAGTTGCATTACCCATAAGATTTCCAGACCAAGACTCATGACGAGTCTTTTCGGAGGGGAAAATAATGTTACGCTCCGCTGTATGCGTAGGATTAGTGTAACGGTCCGCTGTAGGCGGCGGAGGTGCAATCATAAAATTATTCCGTATAAAACGGAAGTACTTTCATACCGGATGTAAACTTGGTGGGTAATATGCAAATAAGCAAAGCCCGGGCTATGTGAGAATAGAGAAGTTAATGTATATAAAGACCAGTGGACCACTTCAGGGTCGAGCATGCTTTTCCCTAAAGGGATCTGTTGGTGTTTCATTACGCAAGAAAGCTCGGCTATCTGGTGTTTATTTGCCGTTGCAAATTACAATAAATATATACATACAGTCATACAGTCATTTATCCATCTATCCATCCATTTATCCATCTATCCATCTATCCATACATACATACATACATACATACATACATACATACATACATACATACATACATACATACATACATACATACATACATACATACATACATACATACACACATCCAACAATTCATACATATAGTCATACATATATACATCCAAGCATACGGTCATACGTTCATCCATCCATCCATCCATCCATCCAACCATCCATCCATTCATACCCACATCCATGCAACCATGCATCCATCCATAAATACATACACACATCCACACATACGTACATCCTTCAATCTATCAATCCATCCAACCATCCATCCTTAAGTACGTATGCAAGTAAACTTGGTTGGTAATATGCAAATTAGCAAAGCCCGGTTTATGTGAGAATAGAGAAGTAAGTGTATATAAAGACTAGTGGACCCTTTCCCGGTCGAGCAAGCTTTTCCCTAATGGTATCTACTGGTGTTTCATAACGCCAGAAAGCTCGGCTATCTGGTCATCGACTTCCATTGACGTCGCACGTTACAAATGGTGGCAGCGGTGGGATATTGACAACTGCCGGAACGGAGTTGCCTTACCCTTGAATTTTCCAGAGGTCTTCTCGGAGGGGAAAGTAATGTAATGGTACGCTGTAGGCGGCGGATGTGCGTTCATAGTCTCCACTTCTATGATCTTGCTAGAAAGCTCAGCTATCCTGTGAGGCATAGTAAGTTTAAACTTCAACAATCTTTCAGATAAAGCTCTACTTTCCTGTTGGTTGAAGTATAACTGTCCGCTGTAGGCGGTGGATGTCTACTGCTGATGAGGTGCGTTCATTATAATAATCCGTATAAAACGGAAGTACGTTCATACCGGATGTAAATTTGGTTGGAAATATGCAAATTGGCAAAGCCCGGGCTATGTGAGAATAAAGAAAGTAGTGTATATAAAGACCAGTGGACCACTTCAGGGTCGAGCATGATTTTCCCTTAAGGGATCTGCTGGTGTTTCATTACGACAGAAAGCTCGGCTATCTTGTGTTTCATTGACGTCGAACGTTACAAATGGTGGCAACATTGGGATATTGACAACAGCCGGAACGGAGTTGCCTTACCCATAAGATTCCCAAACCAAGACTCGGGACGAGTCTTTTCGGAGGGGAAAGTGTTGTAACGGTCCGCTGTAGGCGGTGGATTAGTGTAACGGTCCGCTCTATGCAGCTTAGGTGCATCCATAATGATATTCCGTATACAACGGAATACGTTCATACCGGATGTAAACTTGGTTCGTAATATGCAAATTAGCAAAGCCCGGGCTATGTGAGAATAGAGAAGTTAACGTATATAAAGACCAGTGGACCACTTCAGGGTCGAACATGCTTTTCCCTAAAGGGATCTGCTGGTGTTTCATTACGCCAGAAAGCTCGGCTAGATGGTGTTTATTTGGCGTCGAAAATTACAATACATACATATGTAGATACATGCATACAATTGCCGGAACGGAGTTGCCTTACCCATAAGATTTCCAGACCAAGAATCGGGACGAGTCTTTTCGGAGGGGAAAGTCATGTAATATCAGCTGTAAGCGTTGGATTAGTGTAACGGTCCGCTGTATGCGGCGTAGGTGGGTTCATAATATTATTACGTATAAAACGGAAGTACGTTCATACCGGATGTAAACTTGGTCGGTAATATGCAAACTAGCAAAGCCCGGTTTATGTGAGAATAGAGAAGTAAGTGTATATAAAGACCAGTGGACCCCTTCAGTGTCGAGCATGCTTTTCCCTAATGGGATCTGCTGGTGTTTCATTACGCCAGAAAGCTCGGTTAACTTGTGTTTATTTGGCGTCGCACGTTACAAATGATGGCTGCGGTGGGATATTAACAACTGCCGGAAAGGAGTTGCCTTACCCATAAGATTACCAGACCAGGACTCTGGACGAGTCTTTTCGGAGGGGAAAGTATTGTAACGCTCCGCCGTAAGCGTTGGATTAGTGTAACGGTCCGCTGTAGGCGGCGGCGGTGCATTTTGTATCAAACGGAAGTACGTTCATACCGGATGTAAACTTGGTTCTTAATATGCAAATTAGCAAAGCCCGGTTAATGTGAGAATAGAGAAATAAGTGTATATAAAGATCAGTGGACCCCTTCAAGGTCGAGCAAGCTTTTCCCTAATGTAATCTGCTGGTGTTTCATTACGCTATCATCGGCTATCATTGACGTCGCACGTTACAAATGGTGGCAGCGGTGGGATATTGACAACTGCCGGACGGATTTGCCCTACCCTTGAGTTTTTCAGACGTCTTCACGGAGGGGAAAGTAATGTAATGGACCGCTGTAGGCGGAGGATGTGCGTTCATAGTCTCCACTTCTATGATCTTGCTAGGAAGCTCAGCTATCCTGTGAGGCATAGTAAGTTGGAACTTCAACAGTCTTTCAGAGAAAGTGTAACGATCCGCTGTAGGCGACGGAGGTTTAGAGCGGCCGAGGTCCGTTCATAATAATATTACGTATAAAACGGAAGTACGTTCATACCGGATGTAAACTTTTTAAGTTATATGCAAATTAACAAAGCCCGGGCTATGTGAGAATAGAGAAGTAAGTGTATATATATGTAAAGACCAGTGGACCACTTCAGTGTCGAGCATGCTTTTCCCTAATGGTATCTGCTGGTGTTTCATTACGCCAGAAAGTTCGGCTATATGGGGTTTCATTGACGTCGAAAGTTACAATACATACATACATACATGCATATATACAAACATACATACAACTGTCGGAATACATAGGAAAGGAGTTGCCTTACCCATAAGATTACCAGACCAAAAATAGGGACGAGTCGTTTCGGAGGAGAAAGTAATGAAACGCTCCGCTGTAAGCGTTGGATTAGTGTAACGGTCCGCTGTAGGCGGCGGAGTTGCGTTCATAATAATATTCCGTATAAAACGGAAGTACGTTCATACCGGATGTAAACTTGGTTGGTAATATGCAAATTAGCAAAGCCCGGTTAATGTGAGAATAGAGAAGTAAGTGTATATAAAGACCAGTGGACCCCTTCATGGTCGAGCAAACTTTTCCCTAATGGGATCTGCTGGTGTTTCATTACGCCAGAAAGCTCCGCTATCTGGTGTTTCATTGACGTCGCACGTTACAAATGGTGGCAGCGGTGGGATATTGACAACTGCCGGAACGGAGTTGCCTTACCCATAAGATTACCAGACCAAGACCTGGGACGAGTCTTTTCGGAGGGGAAAGTAATGCAATGCTCCGCTGTAAGCGTTGGATTAGTGTAACGGTCCGCTTTAGGCGGCGGAGGTGCGTTCATAATATTATTTCGTATAAAACGGAAGTAGATTCATACCGGATGTAAACTTGGTTGGTAATATTTAAATTAGGAAAGCCCGGTTAATGTGGGAATAGAGAACTAAATGTAAATAAAGACCAGTGGACGCCATACGCACACAGTGGCTTGATTGACAAAGGCTCATTAAAGTCACAATAAATAATTTCAACTAGTCAAAATTATATTTTATACATACTTGAACATGTATATCACCAAAATAATACATTGCCATAAACATAAAACGAGATTTGACAAAATTAAAAAATACCCTATACTGTAATATGAAACAAGTGAAGAATGTCCGTCCGGCGAAAATGTAAACAAAGACCAATTCTCGTCGAAAATTAAAACTTCTTCGTAAGCTACAAACAAAATACCTGGCTCATAGATGCAGTGGCCCGTTATATACACGGTGAAACCGGTTTTCTTGTCGAGAGAATCAGTATACGACGAAAATGCTTCAAAATGCGAATTATCACAAGCGCTAGCCAGACATTGTTCTGTCAAAATGACGGCGGCGGCGGTCTACAGCGGCCGAGGTGCGTTCATAATAATATTTCGTATTAAACGGAAGTACGTTCATACCGGATGTAAACTTGAATGGAAATATGCAAATTAGCAAAGCCCGGGCTATGTGAGAATAGACAAGTAAGTGTATATAAAGACCAGTGGACCCCTTCAGTGTCGAGAATTTTTTTCCCTGAAGTGATCTTGTTGGTGTTTCATTACGCCAGAAAGCTCGGCTATCTGCTGTTTATTTGGCGTCGCACGTTACAATACATACATACATACATACATACATCATACATACATACAGTCATACATAACATAATACATACATACAGTCATACACAACATAATACATACATACATTCATCATACATACATACATACATTCATATATACATACATACATACATACATACATACATACATACATACATACATACATACATACATACATACAAACCTACATACACACACATCCACCCATACATACATACATAAATTTAAATGATGGCAGCAGTGGGATAATGACAACTGCCGGAACGGAGTTGCATTACCCATAAGATTTCCAGACCAAGACTCATGACGAGTCTTTTCGGAGGGGAAAATAATGGGATTAGTGTAACGGTCCGCTGTAGGCGGCGGAGGTGCAATCATAAAATTATTCCGTATAAAACGGAAGTACGTTCATACCGGATGTAAACTTGGTGGGTAATATGCAAATAAGCAAAGCCCGGGCTATGTGAGAATAGAGAAGTTAATGTATATAAAGACCAGTGGACCACTTCAGGGTCGAGCATGCTTTTCCCTAAAGGGATCTGTTGGTGTTTCATTACGCAAGAAAGCTCGGCTATCTGGTGTTTATTTGCCGTTGCAAATTACAATAAATATATACATACAGTCATACAGTCATACATCCATCTATCCATCCATCTGTTCATCCATCCATCCATCTATCCATCTATCCATACATACATACATACATACATACATACATACATACATGCATACATACACACATACACACATCCAACAATTCATACATATAGTCATACATATATATATATCCAAGCATACGGTCATACGTTCATCCATCCATCCATCCATCCATCCATCCATCCATCCATCCATCCATCCATCCATCCATACCCACATCCATGCATCCATCCATCCATAAATACATACACACATCCACACATACGTACATCCTTCCATCTATCAATCCATCCAACCATCCATCCTTAAGTACGTATGCAAGTAAACTTGGTTGGTAAAATGCAAATTAGCAAAGCCCGGTTTATGTGAGAATAGAGAAGTAAGTGTATATAAAGACTAGTGGACCCTTTCCAGGTCGAGCAAGCTTTTCCCTAATGGGATCTGCTGGTGTTTCATTACGCCAGAAAGCTCGGCTATCGGGTCATCGACTTTCATTGACGTCGCACGTTACAAATGGTGGCAGCGGTGGGATATTGACAACTGCCGGAACGGAGTTGCCTTACCCTTGAATTTTCCAGAGGTCTTCTCGGAGGGGAAAGTAATGTAATGGACCGCTGTAGGCGGCGGATGTGCGTTCATAGTCTCCACTTCTATGATCTTGCTAGAAAGCTCAGCTATCCTGTGAGGCATAGTAAGTTGAAACTTCAACAATCTTTCAGATAAAGCTCTACTTTCCTGTTGGTTGAAGTATAACTGTCCGCTGTAGGCGGTGGATGTCTACTGCTGACGAGGTGCGTTCATTATAATAATCCGTATAAAACGGAAGTACGTTCATACCGGATGTAAATTTGGTTGGAAATATGCAAATTGACAAAGCCCGGGCTATGTGAGAATAAAGAAAGTAGTGTATATAAAGACCAGTGGACCACTTCAGGGTCGAGCATGATTTTCCCTTAAGGGATCTGCTGGTGTTTCATTACGCCAGAAAGCTCGGCTAGATGGTGTTTATTTGGCGTCGAAAATTACAATACATACATATGTAGATACATACATTCAATTGCCGGAACGGAGTTGCCTTACCCATAAGATTTCCAGACCAAGAATCGGGACGAGTCTTTTCGGAGGGGAAAGTCATGTAATATCAGCTGTAAGCGTTGGATTAGTGTAACGGTCCGCTTTAGGCGGCGTAAGTGGGTTCATAATATTATTACGTATAAAACGGAAGTACGTTCATACCGGATGTAAACTTGGTCGGTAATATGCAAACTAGCAAAGCCCGGTTTATGTGAGAATAGAGAAGTAAGTGTATATAAAGACCAGTGGACCCCTTCAGTGTCGAGCATGCTTTTCCCTAATGGGATCTGCTGGTGTTTCATTACGCCAGAAAGCTCGGCTAACTTGTGTTTATTTGGCGTCGCACGTTACAAATGATGGCTGCGGTGGGATATTAACAACTGCCGGAACGGAGTTGCCTTACCCATAAGATTCCCAGACCAAGTCTCGGGACGAGTCTTTTCGGAGGGGAAAGTATTGTAACGGTCCGCTGTAGGCGGCGGATCAGTGTAACGGTCCGCTGTAGGCGGCTTAGGTGTGTTCATAATAATATTCCGTATACAACGGAAGTACGTTCATACCGGATGTAAACTTGGTTCTTAATATGCAAATAAGCGAAGCCCGGTCTATTTGAGAATAGAGAAGTCAATGTATATAAAGACCAGTGGACCACTTCAGGGTCGAACATGCTTTTCCCTCAAGGGATCTGTTGATGTTTCATTACACAAGAAAGCTCGGCTAGATGGTGTTTATATGGCGTCGCAAATTACAATAAATATATACATACATACATACATACATACAAACATACATACACACATACACACATCCATCCATTCATACATATAGTCATACAGTCATACATATATACATCCAAACATACGGTCATACCTTCATCCATCCATCCATACACACATCCATCCATCCATGCATCCATCCATAAATACATACAAACATCCACACATACATACAGTCATACATACACACATATGTACATCCTTCCATCTATCAATCCATCCATCCATCCATCCTTAAGTACAAACAGATATACATGCAAACGTACATACATACATACAAATGCCGGAACGGAGTTGCCTTACCCATAAGATTACCAGACCAGGACTCGGGACGAGTCTTTTCGGAGGGGAAAGAAATGTAACGCTCCGCCGTAAGCGTTGGATTAGTGTAACGGTCCGCTGTAGGCGGCGGCGGTGCATTCTGTATCAAACGGAAGTACGTTCATACCGGATGTAAACTTGGTTGGTAATATGCAAATTAGCAAAGCCCGGTTAATGTGAGAATAGAGAAATAAGTGTATATAAAGATCAGTGGACCCCTTCAAGGTCGAGCAAGCTTTTCCCTAATGTAATCTGCTGGTGTTCCATTACGCTATCATCGGCTATCATTGACGTCGCACGTTACAAATGGTGGCAGCGGTGGGATATTGACAACTGCTGGAACGGAGTTGCCTTACCCTTAAGATTACCAGACCAAGACTTGGGACGAGTCTTTTCGGAGGGGAAAGTAATGCAATGCTCCGCTGTAAGCGTTGGATTAGTGTAACGGTCCGCTTTAGGCGGCGGAGGTGCGTTCATAAACGGAAGTACATTCATACCGGATGTAAACTTGGTTGGTAATATTTAAATTAGGAAAGCCCGGTTAATGTGAGAATAGAGAACTAAATGTAAATAAAGACCAGTGGACCCCATACGCCCACAGTGGCTTGATTGACAAAGGCTCATTAAAGTCACAATAAATAATTTCAACTAGTCAAAATTATATTTTATACATACTTGAACATGTATATCACCAAAATAATACATTGCCATAGACATTGAAATGACAAATTTAAAAAAATACCCTATAATGTAATATGAAACAAGTGAAGAATGTCCGCCCGGCGAAAATGTAAACAAAGACCAATTCTCGTCGAAAATTAAAACTTCTTCGTAAGCTACAAACAAAATACCTGGCTCATAGATGCAGTGGCCCGTTATATACACGGTGAAACCGGTTTTCTTGTCGAGAGAATCAGTATACGACGAAAATGCTTCAAAATGCGAATTATCACAAGCGCTAGCCAGACATTGTTCTGTCAAAATGACGGCGGCGGCGGTCTACAGCGGCCGAGGTGCGTTCATAATAATATTTCGTATTAAACGGAAGTACGTTCATACCGGATGTAAACTTGAATGGAAATATGCAAATTAGCAAAGCCCGGGCTATGTGAGAATAGACAAGAAAGTGTATATAAAGACCAGTGGACCCCTTCAGTGTCGAGAATTTTTTTCCCTGAAGTGATCTGTTGGTGTTTCATTACGCCAGAAAGCTCGGCTATCTGCTGTTTATTTGGCGTCGCACGTTACAATACATACATACATACATACATACATACATACATACATCATACATACATACAGTCATACATAACATAATACATACATACAGTCATACACAACATAATACATACATACATTCATCATACATACATACAGACATTCATACATACATACATACATACATATATACAAACCTACATACACGCACATCCACCCATACATACATACATAAATTTAAATGATGGCAGCAGTGGGATAATGACAACTGCCGGAACGGAGTTGCATTACCCATAAGATTTCCAGACCAAGACTCATGACGAGTCTTTTCGGAGGGGAAAATAATGTTACGCTCCGCTGTATGCGTAGGATTAGTGTAACGGTCCGCTGTAGGCGGCGGAGGTGCAATTATAAAATTATTCCGTATAAAACGGAAGTACTTTCATACCGGATGTAAACTTGGTGGGTAATATGCAAATAAGCAAAGCCCGGTCTATTTGAGAATAGAGAAGTCAATGTATATAAAGACCAGTGGACCACTTCAGGGTCGAACATGCTTTTCCCTCAAGGGATCTGTTGGTGTTTCATTACACAAGAAAGCTCGGCTAGCTGGTGTTTATTTGGCGTCGCAAATTACAATAAATATATACATACATACATACATACATACAAACATACATACACACATACACACATCCATCCATTCATACATATAGTCATACAGTCATACATATATACATCCAAACATACGGTCATACCTTCATCCATCCATCTATACACACATCCATCCATCCATGAATCCATCCATAAATACATACAAACATCCACACATACATACAGTCATACATACACACATATGTACATCCTTCCATCTATCAATCCATCCATCCATCCATCCTTAAGTACATACAGATGCAAACGTACATACATACATACAAATGCCGGAACGGAGTTGCCTTACCCATAAGATTACCAGACCAGGACTCGGGACGAGTCTTTTCGGAGGGGAAAGAAATGTAACGCTCCGCCGTAAGCGTTGGATTAGTGTAACGGTCCGCTGTAGGCGGCGGCGGTGCATTCTGTATCAAACGGAAGTACGTTCATACCGGATGTAAACTTGGTTGGTAATATGCAAATTAGCAAAGCCCGGTTAATGTGAGAATAGAGAAATAAGTGTATATAAAGATCAGTGGACCCCTTCAGGGTCGAGCAAGCTTTTCCCTAATGTAATCTGCTGGTGTTTCATTACGCTATCATCGGCTATCATTGACGTCGCACGTTACAAATGGTGGCAGCGGTGGAATATTGACAACTGCCGGACGGAGTTGCCTTACCCTTGAGTTTTCCAGACGTCTTCTCGGAGGGGAAAGTAATGTAATGGACCGCTGTAGGCGGAGGATGTGCGTTCATAGTCTCCACTTCTATGATCTTGCTAGGAAGCTCAGCTATCCTGTGAGGCATAGTAAGTTGGAACTTCAACAGTCTTTCAGAGAAAGTGTAACGATCCGCTGTAGGCGACGGAGGTCTAGAGCGGCCGAGGTCCGTTCATAATAATATTACGTATAAAACGGAAGTACGTTCATACCGGATGTAAACTTTGTAAGTAATATGCAAATTAACAAAGCCCGGGCTATGTGAGAATAGAGAAGTAAGTGTATATATGTGTAAAGACCAGTGGACCACTTCAGTGTCGAGCATGCTTTTCCCTAATGGTATCTGCTGGTGTTTCATTACGCCAGAAAGTTCGGCTATATGGGGTTTCATTGACGTCGAAAGTTACAATACATACATACATACATGCATATATACAAACATACATACAACTGTCGGAATACATAGGAAAGGAGTTGCCTTACCCATAAGATTACCAGACCAAGACTAGGGACGAGTCGTTTCGGAGGAGAAAGTAATGTAACACTCCGCTGTAAGCGTTGAATTAGTTTAACGGTCCGCTGTAGGCGGCGGAGGTGCGTTCATAATAATATTCCGTATAAAACGGAAGTACGTTCATACCGGATGTAAACTTGGTTGGTAATATGCAAATTAGCAAAGCCCGGTTAATGTGAGAATAGAGAAGAAAGTGTATATAAAGACCAGTGGACCCCTTCATGGTCGAGCAAACTTTTCCCTAATGGGATCTGCTGGTGTTTCATTACGCCAGAAAGCTCCGCTATCTGGTGTTTCATTGACGTCGCACGTTACAAATGGTGGCAGCGGTGGGATATTGACAACTGCCGGAACGGAGTTGCCTTACCCATAAGATTACCAGACCAAGACTTGGGACGAGTCTTTTCGGAGGGGAAAGTAATGCAATGCTCCGCTGTAAGCGTTGGATTAGTGTAACGGTCCGCTTTAGGCGGCGGAGGTGCGTTCATAATAATATTTCGTATAAAACGGAAGTAGATTCATACCGGATGTAAACTTAGTTGGTAATATTTAAATTAGGAAAGCCCGGTTAATGTGAGAATAGAGAACTAAATGTAAATAAAGACCAGTGGACGCCATACGCGCACAGTGGCTGGATTGACAAAGGCTCATTAAAGTCACAATAAATAATTTCAACTAGTCAAAATTATATTTTATACATACTTGAACATGTATATCACCAAAATAATACATTGCCATAAACATAAAACGAGATTTGACAAAATTAAAAAATACCCTATACTGTAATATGAAACAAGTGAAGAATGTCCGCCCGGCGAAAATGTAAACAAAGACCAATTCTCGTCAAAAATTAAAACTTCTTCGTAAGCTACAAACAAAATACCTGGCTCATAGATGCAGTGGCCCGTTATATACACGGTGAAACCGGTTTTCTTGTCGAGAGAATCAGTATACGACGAAAATGCGAATTATCACAAGCGCTAGCCAGACATTGTTCTGTCAAAATGACGGCGGCGGCGGACTACAGCGGCCGAGGTGCGTTCATATTTCCACATATTTCGTATTAAACGGAAGTACGTTCATACCGGATGTAAACTTGAATGGAAATATGCAAATTAGCAAAGCCCGGGCTATGTGAGAATAGACAACATAATACATACATACATACATACATACATACATACATACATACATACATACATACATACATACATACATACATACATACATACATACATACATACATACAAACCTACATACACACACATCCACCCATACATACATACATAAATTTAAATGATGGCAGCAGTGCGATAATGACAACTGCCGGAACGGAGTTGCATTACCCATAAGATTTCCAGACCAAGACTCATGACGAGTCTTTTCGGAGGGGAAAATAATGTTACGCTCCGCTGTATGCGTAGGATTAGTGTAACGGTCCGCTGTAGGCGGCGGAGGTGCAGTCATAAAATTATTCCGTATAAAACGGAAGTACTTTCATACCGGATGTAAACTTGGTGGGTAATATGCAAATAAGCAAAGCCCGGGCTATGTGAGAATAGAGAAGTTAATGTATATAAAGACCAGTGGACCACTTCAGGGTCGAGCATGCTTTTCCCTAAAGGGATCTGTTGGTGTTTCATTACGCAAGAAAGCTCGGCTATCTGGTGTTTATTTGCCGTTGCAAATTACAATAAATATATACATACAGTCATACAGTCATACATCCATCTATCCATCCATCTGTTCATCCATCCATCCATACATCCATCTATCCATACATACATACATACATACATACATACATACATACATACATGCATACATACATACATACACACATCCAACAATTCATACATATAGTCATAGATATATACATCCAAGCATACGGTCATACGTTCATCCATCCATCCATCCATCCATCCAACCATCCATCCATTCATACCCACATCCATGCATCCATGCATCCATCCATAAATACATACACACATCCACACATACGTACATCCTTCCATCTATCAATCCATCCAACCATCCATCCTTAAGTACGTATGCAAGTAAACTTGGTTGGTAATATGCAAATTAGCAAAGCCCGGTTTATGTGAGAATAGAGAAGTAAGTGTATATAAAGACTAGTGGACCCTTTCCCGGTCGAGCAAGCTTTTCCCTAATGGGATCTACTGGTGTTTCATTACGACAGAAAGCTCGGCTATCTTGTGTTTCATTGACGTCGAACGTTACAAATGGTGGCAGCATTGGGATATTGACAACAGCCGGAACGGAGTTGCCTTACCCATAAGATTCCCAAACCAAGACTCGGGACGAGTCTTTTCGGAGGGGAAAGTGTTGTAACGGTCCGCTGTAGGCGGCGGATTAGTGTAACGGTCCGCTGTATGCAGCTTAGGTGCATCCATAATAATATTCCGTATACAACGGAAGTACGTTCATACCGGATGTAAACTTGGTTCGTAATATGCAAATTAGCAAAGCCCGGGCTATGTGAGAATAGAGAAGTTAACGTATATAAAGACCAGTGGACCACTTCAGGGTCGAACATGCTTTTCCCTAAAGGGATCTGCTTGTGTTTCATTACGCCAGAAAGCTCGGCTAGATGGTGTTTATTTGGCGTCGAAAATTACAATACATACATATGTAGATACATACATACAATTGCCGGAACGGAGTTGCCTTACCCATAAGATTTCCAGACCAAGAATCGGGAAGAGTCTTTTCGGAGGGGAAAGTCATGTAATATCAGCTGTAAGCGTTGGATTAGTGTAACGGTCCGCTGTATGCGGCGTAGGTGGGTTCATAATATTATTACGTATAAAACGGAAGTACGTTCATACCGGATGTAAACTTGGTCGGTAATATGCAAACTAGCAAAGCCCGGTTTATGTGAGAATAGAGAAGTAAGTGTATATAAAGACCAGTGGACCCCTTCAGTGTCGAGCATGCTTTTCCCTAATGGGATCTGCTGGTGTTTCATTACGCCAGAAAGCTCGGCTAACTTGTGTTTATTTGGCGTCGCACGTTACAAATGATGGCTGCGGTTGGATATTAACAACTGCCGGAACGGAGTTGCCTTACCCATAAGATTACCAGACCAGGACTCGGGACGAGTCTTTTCGGAGGGGAAAGTATTGTAACGCTCCGCCGTAAGCGTTGGATAAGTGTAACGGTCCGCTGTAGGCGGCGGCGGTGCATTCTGTATCAAACGGAAGTACGTTCATACCGGATGTAAACTTGGTTCTTAATATGCAAATTAGCAAAGCCCGGTTAATGTGAGAATAGAGAAATAAGTGTATATAAAGATCAGTGGACCCCTTCAAGGTCGAGCAAGCTTTACCCTAATGTAATCTGCTGGTGTTTCATTACGCTATCATCGGCTATCATTGACGTCGCACGTTACAAATGGTGGCAGCGGTGGGATATTGACAACTGCCGGACGGATTTGCCTTACCCTTGAGTTTTTCAGACGTCTTCTCGGAGGGGAAAGTAATGTAATGGACCGCTGTAGGCGGAGGATGTGCGTTCATACCGGATGTAAACTTGGTTGGTAATATGCAAATTAGCAAAGCCCGGTTAATGTGAGAATAGAGAAGTAAGTGTATATAAAGACCAGTGGACCCCTTCATGGTCGAGCAAACTTTTCCCTAATGGGATCTGCTGGTGTTTCATTACGCCAGAAAGCTCCGCTATCTGGTGTTTCATTGACGTCGCACGTTACAAATGGTGGCAGCGGTGGGATATTGACAACTGCCGGAACGGAGTTGCCTTACCCATAAAATTACCAGACCAAGACTTGGGACGAGTCTTTTCGGAGGGGAAAGTAATGCAATGCTCCGCTGTAAGCGTTGGATTAGTGTAACGGTCCGCTTTAGGCGGCGGAGGTGCGTTCATAATAATATTTCGTATAAAACGGAAGTAGATTCATACCGGATGTAAACTTGGTTGGTAATATTTAAATTAGGAAAGCCCAATGTGAGAATAGAGAACTAAATGTAAATAAAGACCAGTGGACGCCATACGCACACAGTGGCTTGATTGACCAAGGCTCATTAAGTCAACTAGTCAAAATTATATTTTATACATACTTGAACATGTATATCACCAAAATAATACATTGCCATAAACATAAAACGAGATTTGACAAAATTAAAAAATACCCTATACTGTAATATGAAACAAGTGAAGAATGTCCGCCCGGCGAAAATGTAAACAAAGACCAATTCTCGTCGAAAATTAAAACTTCTTCGTAAGCTACAAACATAATACCTGGCTCATAGATGCAGTGGCCCGTTATATACACGGTGAAACCGGTTTTCTTGTCGAGAGAATCAGTATACGACGAAAATGCTTCAAAATGCGAATTATCACAAGCGCTAGCCAGACATTGTTCTGTCAAAACGACGGCGGCGGCGGTCTACAGCGGCCGAGGTGCGTTCATAATAATATTTCGTATTAAACGGAAGTACGTTCATACCGGATGTAAACTTGAATGGAAATATGCAAATTAGCAAAGCCCGGGCTATGTGAGAATAGACAAGTAAGTGTATATAAAGACCAGTGGACCCCTTCAGTGTCGAGAATTTTTTTCCCTGAAGTGATCTTGTTGGTGTTTCATTACGCCAGAAAGCTCGGCTATCTGCTGTTTATTTGGCGTCGCACGTTACAATACATACATACATACATACATACATACATCATACATACATACAGTCATACATAACATAATACATACATACAGTCATACACAACATAATACATACATACATTCATCATACATACATACAGACATACATACATACATACATACATACATACATACATACATACATACATACATACATACATACATACATACATACATATATAGAAACCTACATACACACACATCCACCCATACATACATACATAAATTTAAATGATGGCCGCAGTGGGATAATGACAACTGCCGGAACGGAGTTGCATTACCCATAAGATTTCCAGACCAAGACTCATGACGAGTCTTTTCGGAGGGGAAATTAATGGGATTAGTGTAACGGTCCGCTGTAGGCGGCGGAGGTGCAATCATAAAATTATTCCGTGTAAAACGGAAGTACGTTCATACCGGATGTAAACTTGGTGGGTAATATGCAAATAAGCAAAGCCCGGGCTATGTGAGAATAGAGAAGTTAATGTATATAAAGACCAGTGGACCACTTCAGGGTCGAGCATGCTTTTCCCTAAAGGGATCTGTTGGTGTTTCATTACGCAAGAAAGCTCGGCTATCTGGTGTTTATTTGCCGTTGCAAATTGCAATAAATATATATATACAGTCATACAGTCATACATCCATCTATCCATCCATCTGTTCATCCATCCATCCATCTATCCATCTATCCATACATACATACATACATACATACATACATACAAGCATACATACCCACATACACACATCCAACAATTCATACATATAGTCATACATATATACATCCAAGCATACGGTCATACGTTCATCCATCCATCCATCCATCCATCCATCCATCCATCCATCCATCCATCCATTCATACCCACATCCATCCATCCATCCATCCATCCATAAATACATACACACATCCACACATACGTACATCCTTCCATCTATCAATCCATCCAACCATCCATCCTTAAGTACGTATGCAAGTAAACTTGGTTGGTAATATGCAAATTAGCAAAGCCCGGTTTATGTGAGAATAGAGAAGTAAGTGTATATAAAGACTAGTGGACCCTTTCCAGGTCGAGCAAGCTTTTCCCTAATGGGATCTGCTGGTGTTTCATTACGCCAGAAAGCTCGGCTATCGGGTCATCGACTTTCATTGACGTCGCACGTTACAAAAGCGTGGAAGCGGTGGGATATTGACAACTGCCGGAACGGAGTTGCCTTACCCTTGAATTTTCCAGAGGTCTTCTCGGAGGGGAAAGTAATGTAATGGACCGCTGTAGGCGGCGGATGTGCGTTCATAGTCTCCGATTCTATGATCTTGCTAGAAAGCTCAGCTATCCTGTGAGGCATAGTAAGTTGAAACTTCAACAATCTTTCAGATAAAGCTCTACTTTCCTGTTGGTTGAAGTATAACTGTCCGCTGTAGGCGGTGGATGTCTACTGCTGACGAGGTGCGTTCATTATAATAATCCGTATAAAACGGAAGTACGTTCATACCGGATGTAAATTTGGTTGGAAATATGCAAAT
>NC_069122.1:24412642-24442642 GCF_026914265.1 Mya arenaria
TCATGGATGCTTGGGATGTATAATTTATATACATGATAGATTGATTAATCTATAATATAATAATTAATCAATATCCGTAAATCGCTACAATAGACTACCTATACGAAACGAAAATAAAGGAAGTCTAAGCGAATTTATCATTATGTTTTAAATATTAAAGTGCAAATTAAGTATGCTTTAAATGTCTTAGAGCGTTTTGGTTACAGGCAGGAGTTACCACAATATGCACACAAACATTAAATTAAGTATCGTTTAAATATATAAATGAAAGAGAATGAAAATTACGTGCAGAAAGTATTCTAACATACGCATTTACATTGTTGTGTTTTCAAATAAAACAGTTTGAATTTATTGCAAAGACACGCTGCATACAAAAATACATAACAATGCTCTCTATGGTGAATTATGTTAGCGGCCCCACAAATGAACAGTGGAAATCTGTGTCACAGCAATGACATAGTCTTAATTGAATGGTTTCGAATATAGTTAATTAAAAAATATATAATAATATACATAAGAACCATCTGTCATATAAAATCCACTTCAACTGTTGGATAGAAACTTTGTCTTCAAAACATTTTGTGACAAAACTGTACTTTTTCCAAAACTATTGATGATGAAATAGGCCTATTCGCTCAAGGAAGAAACAAAACCTAGAAAATTTAGGCTATCTAAGGTTGAATATTTAGCTATGTTAAATGTTCCAGTATAGGTAGAAAGCACAAGTCAGCAATGGCTTGAAACGGGAAAATATGAAATTGATATCTCTGAAAATCGACATTTATGACCTATATGTAAAATTGCCATAGAAAATGAAATTCATGTACCTTTTCACTGTCCTAATTATATTAAAAATCAGTGTCAACAATTGTTTCCTGATTCTTAAAGCCAGATCTGATCGTTTTTATCAGTAGTGTGTTTGTATATGTGAATATAAACTAACACATGACAACACATGTTGTCTGCTGTTGGTACTTTTAAACAAAAGATTAATTTAGCTGCCAGCAAATCTCAAAACACTATGTTTCCATGTTATATTGAGTTATTTTATTCAAAGACAATTAAAAAAATGCAGATAATCTCCCTCTTCTAAAATAGCATATGTGTTTCAAACCATATATAGAACACCTTTGCTTATCCACAACAAAGATCTGATCATATGTGGATACCTTATCTAATATCCCTTTCCAAGTGGCGCATAAGTTTTATACGCACAGTCAGAATTTTTTCATCGCCTTAAAGCAGTTTTTAAATGGAATTAGCAAGGGCGTCATGCCGACTTTGCTTCTGAAACAGTGATGTTACTTAAGTTACAACGAAATTGAAACGGAAACAGCATTGACATTGAAATTTTCAAAAAATGACGTCCAGACACGCTGTTGACGTCACGTCATTTTGCGGAAAACTTACCCACCTTAAAGTGATGTCAGTTGCTATGGATACCAGATATGTCAAGAGTAAAAAAAAAAAGAAAAAAAAATACCAGCGCTAAACCACAATTAGTTTAAAATACATTCTCAATAGATGTCAAGATAATAGCTACATATGCATTTGCGTTTGTGGATATTGACGTTATCCCGAGAACTTCTGGGACACCCCACTTATATATGAATTCAATTTAGAACATGACATTTTTCTTGACTGTACATTTTAAATGGATGTACACATCGGTACGCACTGTCCTCACTTGGATGCAAATTGGCACACACTGTCCTCACTTGGATGCAAATTGGCACGCATTGTCCTCACTTGAATGCAATTCACACTGTCCTCATTCTGCTGCAATTTGACTCTTACGCCTGTAAATTGGCACACACTGCACTCATTTTGCTCCCAATAATAAAAAGAGCCTCACTCAGCAACACACTATTATCATAAGCAAATTAATACCTTTCTGGAGATGAGTTAAGAAGTTATAATGTAACATGTGAAAAATGTTACCATGTTATATTTAGTTATTTTAATTCAAAGATAATTTTTTACAAACAAATATGCAGATAATCTCTTCTAAAATAGTATATGTGTTTTAAGCCATGTGTACAATAGCTTTGCTAATCCGACCACAAAAGAGAATTTTGCTCTGTAAAATGATAAATTTATAATATGTGTCTTAGTTGCTTTATAAAATTGAATCTTACTAGAGTGATAATTTACTTGTATGTATTGTTTGTTGACTATACTTTTATTTATGAAAGTATAATGAATTGATGAGACTGAAATGCATAAGAGAACTACAAACAAAAATAGTACAACAGGGCACTATTATGCACACTCCTATTGATTTGCTACACTTTATTTCGTCGTACAAAGTATAATTAACAAAAACATGAGCGACTTCCTTCAAACCTATTCTTTGACAGTTTTATATATATATATAGATGATACTCTCCCGGCCATACATACCACTCTAAGAAGAAACTATTATATTAAGCTTATTTCTTGTATTATCCAATTGTTTTCAATAGATAACATCTCTTTACAAACGTTTTCTTTTAAATACGAGAGGTGTCCTAGAAGTTCGTGGAATTGTATAATAATTTTTGCAATACGGGCCCCAGTTTTTCGAAACTTCATATGTACCTTTATAATAGGATTTAGCTAATCGCACTATTTTTCTTTGTCTTTTATTCACGTAATATCAACTTCAATAAGAGTTATTAGACTTTTTATAGGAATTACTGTTACGGTTATCAAAACAAACCATATTTTATCTAGACTACCAAAATTACATTTAAGTATGTGTTTTGTCTAATTGAAATAAGTGTCTTAAGCTTATTGAGCTTAAGAAGTTCCGAGGAATTGGGGCAAAAAGATCAGCATGACAATATTTAATATTTCGAAACATAAATGTATAAATAAAAATTAAATATCAAAAGCTCCGAGAAATTGGGGCCCGGTTATTTTGAACAAAACGATCACCATGACCATATTTAATATTTCGAAACATTATTGTATTAATATCAAAAGCTTACAATAAACATAAATCCCTTATCGGATGTACGGAAACTACCCATCACACAACACCCGGAGCACAAACGACGTCGTAGACATCAGCTGACGTCAGAATACAATTCCTTGTTAACTTTTTCAACGTAATCTCCGTCGGTGTTCACACATTTCCGGTGTCTGCTGATCCATTTCTGGAATGTTTCGACGTACCACTCTTTGTACTTCTGTTTCGAGGTCATAACCAAGTCTCGTCAGTTGTTTCAATACGATCGAGAAATGCATTCCCCTCTTCTGATAAACGTTGCAGAAAGCCATTCGAACATATCACACGTCGTTCCCTGTCGTGTTCGGTCAGTCATGGAGGTACCCAGCGCGCGCTTACTTTCGACATTCCCTGTTCGTCAGTCAGAATGCGGTAAATAGTTGATATCGAGATAACCAGGTCATCTCCAATACTTCGCACTGTTGCCCGCCTGTCTTTGTAGATATGGTCTTTCACCCGATCAATTTTCGAATTCACTTGCGCTGGCCGCCGGCCCTGGTGTCGTCTTTTATAGACAATCTACCATGATTACAGAATCGCTTATGCCACTTATATACGAACGTTTTGCCGAACGGTGTAAGCGTTGTCGACCTTTTCGCCTGCTTTACGGTTTCTGACTGACATC
Organism: Mya arenaria; assembly: GCF_026914265.1. Taxonomy (NCBI): domain Eukaryota; kingdom Metazoa; phylum Mollusca; class Bivalvia; order Myida; family Myidae; genus Mya; species Mya arenaria. Next base: position 24,416,260 of record NC_069122.1, read on the forward strand.
TGAAGGCCTACGCTCAGCTGTTGACGTCATGCCGACTTTGCTTTTGAAACAGTGGTGTTACTGAAATTACAATGAAATTAAAAAGGGAACAGCAATGACGTTGAAGTTTTCAGGAAATCACGGCCAGACACGCTGTTAACGTCACATAACGAGATTTTACCAATACAAACGCTTGCTGCGGGTAAGGTTAGGTCAGTTGCTATGGATATCAAATATGTTGAAAGTAAAAAAAATACAAAAAAATACAAGCGCTAAACCACAATTAGTTTAAAATACATTCTCAATAAATGTCAAGATAATAGCAATTTGCGTTTGTGGATAATGACGTTATTCCAAGAACTTCTGGGACACCCCTCGTATATATGAAATCAACTTAGAACATGACATTTTTCTTGAGTGTACATTCCTTCTCAATGGATGAACAAATCGATACGGACTGTCCTCACTTGGATGCAAATTGGCACACACTGTCCTCACTTGGATGCAAATTGACACACACTGTCCTCACTTGGATGCAAATGGGCACGCACTGTCCTCACTTGAATGCAATACACACTGTCCTCATTCTGCTGCAAATTGACACTAACTATCCTCTTACGCCTGTAAATTGACACACACTGCACTCATTTTCTCCCTATTATAAATGAGCCCCACACTATTGTTATAAGCCAGAAATAACATAAAATAAATTTCTATAACAGAAACTTCTATAAGTTACAAGTTCGCAAAATAAACGGCTACATTAGTTGGGGTATTTTAAATGCAACTCTTTGTGATTATGTAATGGTTAATAGAATCTCTTTTAAGAACAACTGCACTTTACATTCGGTAGAATTGTTTCTGCAATTCTGAGTCAAAATGAAACGCAGTTAGAGTCTCTCCTTGGAAAAGTATGCGAAATAATTGTTCTGCTCTAAATCTGCTAAGAAAGCTTACAAAATGATTGTCTAACAGTTAAGCATAGTTTATTAATCAGTTGTCCTTTCCACCAATATGTGCCATGACAGTTTACAATATGGTGTCTGGCCAATTCAAACACATTGGCTTTGCATATTTTGCACGTATAGGGTTTGAAGTACCGTGTATATGAAGCATTCGCCGAGCTGATTGCGTGTCTTATATTATCTATACTCTAAGCAAGCAACTAAAGCTTTGGAGGTGCAATGCTATCATGAACAGCAAAATATCGCGGAAGGTCTTCATCATTTTGTTTTCTAGCTTTCTACGTATTTGTAGTAAGCTGATTTACACACCATTCTAGCAGGCTCAATGGCATATTAGTTCGAGTCCACGTTGGTAGATATTGCATGCGTTTAACTGCTTATCTGATGTATTTTCACGCTTCAGACTATCTTGCGCCAGTATTTCGTGCCAGAGTTCGTCACCGTGCAATACTGTATGTATACATAATTTCATGATAAATACGCTAAGTGTTAGCTAGTTAACATCATCAGTGGTCATCAGTGGTCTTTACTATTGCGAGGATTGAGAAAAGAGACACACTTCCTTATCTGATTTGTTCGTCAAATACATTGGTGCATTGAAAGATCCAATCTTACTCTCAAATTAGATTTACCACAATTAATACTATTGTTTTAATATTCTAAAAAGGATGAATAATTGTCAAAAGCAATGTTTTTATGAAGGATACCGAGTTTAATTTGAAAGAAATGAGCATAAAACACGATATTTCTACCTTATGAGACCATAGTTCAACACAGTAAATCTTTCAGCATTCACCAATCATTTAAAAAAATTGCGTCTTCAGCTATTAAATATAGTGACGGTTACATTCGTGTGCTTTGCAGTTCCTGTGTTGGTTATGTGTTCAGTGCCGATTTTAATATCTGTTGCATTATTGTGTTTTAGGACTAAAAATTATTGCTTTGCTTTTTGTCAACATTAAATTCATATCCCCACCTATTAGCATAGTTTTTTTACAACAATGTGGCAGTGTTAAGTCGTCTGCAAGTGTTGGATTATTGCAATGGATACTGAAGTGTAAGATAATTGCCGGTAGTTTCTTCTTTGTTGAAGAGACCGTCTTTAACGATGAGATAACTCCAAGAGGAAAGAGCCCCCCTTTACCGAATGCCTTGTTTTACATCGAAGTGGTTCCAAGCTATCCCAGGGATGTAAACGAATAATCGAATATACGATCGAAAGTTTAGTATTCGAAAGTCAAAATCGGTATTCGAATATCCGAGGTTTTTTGTTGAATAAATAAAACAATTAAACCTTTTTGCCTACAACTATGTTGTTCTGTAAAAAGTTTGTTTGTTTTGTTTTACAACGGTTGGCACCCAATCACAGAGGGGTGCACTTGATGACAATGCACTTTACACGAATCATATGCACTTGCGGAATTAGAGGGGACGCACCCGGCGCGCGCTCCCTCTAAAATCCTCAGTTTACTTTTAATTTCAAAATGAGAGAGAGAAAGTTATAAGACATGTTCAAAATGCATATTTTTGACTACAAATTGTTACAATGGTCTTGAAGCAGTAACTGCAAGCCAACATGCAAATAATTTATGCAATATATGTTCGGTTTATAGGGAGGGGCGCATGTGTACTGGTTGCGCTCCTTAGTTACACCCCCTCTAACGTCAACTCCTGGATCCGTCCCTGATATGGAATATATCTTCGAAAAGTAATAACAGTCCCCGTATTTTTTTTAAAAAGACACGCTATTATTATAGCGAATAACAGTTTTACTCCAACTTCTGAAAGATGCATATTGGTAATCACGTATTCAACTTCACTATCGAAAGAATAACCGACTATTCGAATATATTGCCATTCGTTTGCATCTCTAAGTCCAAAACGTAACCTTTTAGGGCACTGTGCGTGTTCGCAATTAAGCGTAGGAACGTTTCGTCAACAATATATTTCATTTCGATGATTATTGAACTATATGGTGAGCAGCAAAGACCTCGGCTATTTTCCATCGAAAACAACCTAGATATATTTAGTCGATTGACAATGTCAGAAGCAATTCATATAACTACGTTGCAAATAGATCTCGTAGTAATTTCAGTTTAGCAGCTAAACTTCCGGACTTTAATATTTGGGGTCTTCCTTTTTCATGCAATATTAACTGGCAATGAATTTGAACATAATAATATAAAATTCACGTTAAAACACTACAATAAATCAATACTATTTTTTAAAATTTGACGAACTACTTGTACTGATCTACCGGTATCCATTTGAGGTTGTTTTCGATAGAAAATAACCCAGATGTTCCGAATGGGCCCTTACGGATCACCGTAGGAAATACAACTTCTCGCGGGTCACTTTAGGTTGCCGGGTCGGGTTTAAGGTTTGTGTAGCCTATTTTATAGAGAAACCATAGACTAATTTATGTTGAAAACCTATTTCGATACTCAAGAAACGCAAATAAAAATTGTGGTTGTAGACGATATTTGAGGAAATATCAACGATTGCTTAAGGGTTAAAGCTTTAAATGCCTTTTTAACTCTCCAAACGATTTGCAATACTTTATTTCGTCATACAAAGTATATTAACAAAAACATGAGCGACCTCCCTCAAACCCATTCTTTGACAGATTTAGATATATAGTTGATACTCTCCCGACCATATATATCACTCTAAGAAGAAACCATCATATTAGTGTATTGTCCAATTGTTTTCAATAATAAACATCTCTTTACAAACGTTTTTCATAAAAAAATATGTACGAAATCAATTTAGAAAATAACATTTTTCTCGACTACGTTCTTCCCATGTGGGCCTAGAGTATGAATACAACTTGAAACTTGAAAACCTAAATGAAAGTACATATCGGTACACACTGTCCTCACTTGATGCACACACCGTCCTCACTTGGATGCAAAAACATGCACACACTGTCCTCACTTGGATGCAAATGGGCACGCACTGTCCTCAATTGGATGCAAATGGGCACACACTGTCCTCATTCTGCTGCAAATTGATACTGACTGTCCTCTTACGCGAAAATGCATGGAAACCAGTCATATAAGATTGCTGACAAAAAAGGATCTCAGATGTTTATATTTTAGTTCAAAAATAGATGTTTTATGCATTTTTCTTAAACCATTATTAACGCTTCGAGCCATAAAACAATATTTTCGAACGGAAATAAGAAAATATGCAATTTGATCCCCTGTCAGCAGTCTTCAATCACTGGTGTGCAGATATTTACGCAAAATTGGCTCATTCCAAGACAAAAAAGTTGCCAAAACGGTAAATCTGTGAGAATGCAGCTTTAAACGACGTATTCATTAACATTAAAAGAGCAAATTCAAAGAAAGCATACAAGCAGATTGATCAAAACCCATAGAATAGGATCGGGTCGGTCGGTCGGGCGACAAACAAACTTGTTTTGGCCTTATAGAACACGCAGTGCTCATCGCGCGTGTCCTCACTTGGATGCAAATTGGCACACACTGTCCTCACTTGGATGCAAATTGACACACACTGTCCTCACTTGGATGCAAATGGGCACGCACTGTCCTCACTTGAATGCAATACACACTGTCCTCATTCTGCTGCAAATTGACACTAACTATCCTCTTACGCCTGTAAATTGACACACACTGCACTCATTTTCTCCCTATTATAAATGAGCCCCACACTATTGTTATAAGCCAGAAATAACATAAAATAAATTTCTATAACAGAAACTTCTATAAGTTACAAGTTCGCAAAATAAACGGCTACATTAGTTGGGGTATTTTAAATGCAACTCTTTGTGATTATGTAATGGTTAATAGAATCTCTTTTAAGAACAACTGCACTTTACATTCGGTAGAATTGTTTCTGCAATTCTGAGTCAAAATGAAACGCAGTTAGAGTCTCTCCTTGGAAAAGTATGCGAAATAATTGTTCTGCTCTAAATCTGCTAAGAAAGCTTACAAAATGATTGTCTAACAGTTAAGCATAGTTTATTAATCAGTTGTCCTTTCCACCAATATGTGCCATGACAGTTTACAATATGGTGTCTGGCCAATTCAAACACATTGGCTTTGCATATTTTGCACGTATAGGGTTTGAAGTACCGTGTATATGAAGCATTCGCCGAGCTGATTGCGTGTCTTATATTATCTATACTCTAAGCAAGCAACTAAAGCTTTGGAGGTGCAATGCTATCATGAACAGCAAAATATCGCGGAAGGTCTTCATCATTTTGTTTTCTAGCTTTCTACGTATTTGTAGTAAGCTGATTTACACACCATTCTAGCAGGCTCAATGGCATATTAGTTCGAGTCCACGTTGGTAGATATTGCATGCGTTTAACTGCTTATCTGATGTATTTTCACGCTTCAGACTATCTTGCGCCAGTATTTCGTGCCAGAGTTCGTCACCGTGCAATACTGTATGTATACATAATTTCATGATAAATACGCTAAGTGTTAGCTAGTTAACATCATCAGTGGTCATCAGTGGTCTTTACTATTGCGAGGATTGAGAAAAGAGACACACTTCCTTATCTGATTTGTTCGTCAAATACATTGGTGCATTGAAAGATCCAATCTTACTCTCAAATTAGATTTACCACAATTAATACTATTGTTTTAATATTCTAAAAAGGATGAATAATTGTCAAAAGCAATGTTTTTTATGAAGGATACCGAGTTTAATTTGAAAGAAATGAACATAAAACACGATATTTCTACCTTATGAGACCATAGTTCAACACAGTAAATCTTTCAGCATTCACCAATCATTTAAAAAAATTGCGTCTTCAGCTATTAAATATAGTGACGGTTACATTCGTGTGCTTTGCAGTTCCTGTGTTGGTTATGTGTTCAGTGCCGATTTTAATATCTGTTGCATTATTGTGTTTTAGGACTAAAAATTATTGCTTGTGCTTTTTGTCAACATTAAATTCATATCCCCACCTATTAGCATATTTTTTTACAACAATGTGGCAGTGTTAAGTCGTCTGCAAGTGTTGGATTATTGCAATGGATACTGAAGTGTAAGATAATTGCCGGTAGTTTCTTCTTTGTTGAAGAGACCGTCTTTAACGATGAGATAACTCCAAGAGGAAAGAGCCCCCCTTTACCGAATGCCTTGTTTTACATCGAAGTGGTTCCAAGCTATCCCAGGGATGTAAACGAATAATCGAATATACGATCGAAAGTTTAGTATTCGAAAGTCAAAATCGGTATTCGAATATCCGAGGTTTTTTGTTGAATAAATAAAACAATTAAACCTTTTTGCCTACAACTATGTTGTTCTGTAAAAAGTTTGTTTGTTTTGTTTTACAACGGTTGGCACCCAATCACAGAGGGGTGCACTTGATGACAATGCACTTTACACGAATCATATGCACTTGCGGAATTAGAGGGGACGCACCCGGCGCGCGCTCCCTCTAAAATCCTCAGTTTACTTTTAATTTCAAAATGAGAGAGAGAAAGTTATAAGACATGTTCAAAATGCATATTTTTGACTACAAATTGTTACAATGGTCTTGAAGCAGTAACTGCAAGCCAACATGCAAATAATTTATGCAATATATGTTCGGTTTATAGGGAGGGGCGCATGTGTACTGGTTGCGCTCCTTAGTTACACCCCCTCTAACGTCAACTCCTGGATCCGTCCCTGATATGGAATATATCTTCGAAAAGTAATAACAGTCCCCGTATTTTTTTTTAAAAAGACACGCTATTATTATAGCGAATAACAGTTTTACTCCAACTTCTGAAAGATGCATATTGGTAATCACGTATTCAACTTCACTATCGAAAGAATAACCGACTATTCGAATATATTGCCATTCGTTTGCATCTCTAAGTCCAAAACGTAACCTTTTAGGGCACTGTGCGTGTTCGCAATTAAGCGTAGGAACGTTTCGTCAACAATATATTTCATTTCGATGATTATTGAACTATATGGTGAGCAGCAAAGACCTCGGCTATTTTCCATCGAAAACAACCTAGATATATTTAGTCGATTGACAATGTCAGAAGCAATTCATATAACTACGTTGCAAATAGATCTCGTAGTAATTTCAATTTAGCAGCTAAACTTCCGGACTTTAATATTTGGGGTCTTCCTTTTTCATGCAATATTAACTGGCAATGAATTTGAACATAATAATATAAAATTCACGTTAAAACACTACAATAAATCAATACTATTTTTTAAAATTTGACGAACTACTTGTACTGATCTACCGGTATCCATTTGAGGTTGTTTTCGATAGAAAATAACCCAGATGTTCCGAATGGGCCCTTACGGATCACCGTAGGAAATACAACTTCTCGCGGGTCACTTTAGGTTGCCGGGTCGGGTTTAAGGTTTGTGTAGCCTATTTTATAGAGAAACCATAGACTAATTTATGTTGAAAACCTATTTCGATACTCAAGAAACGCAAATAAAAATTGTGGTTGTAGACGATATTTGAGGAAATATCAACGATTGCTTAAGGGTTAAAGCTTTAAATGCCTTTTTAACTCTCCAAACGATTTGCAATACTTTATTTCGTCATACAAAGTATATTAACAAAAACATGAGCGACCTCCCTCAAACCCATTCTTTGACAGATTTAGATATATAGTTGATACTCTCCCGACCATATATATCACTCTAAGAAGAAACCATCATATTAGTGTATTGTCCAATTGTTTTCAATAATAAACATCTCTTTACAAACGTTTTTCATAAAAAAATATGTACGAAATCAATTTAGAAAATAACATTTTTCTCGACTACGTTCTTCCCATGTGGGCCTAGAGTATGAATACAACTTGAAACTTGAAAAACCTAAATGAAAGTACATATCGGTACACACTGTCCATTGGCACACACCGTCCTCACTTGGATGCAAAAACATGCACACACTGTCCTCACTTGGATGCAAATGGGCACGCACTGTCCTCAATTGGATGCAAATGGGCACACACTGTCCTCATTCTGCTGCAAATTGATACTGACTGTCCTCTTACGCGAAAATGCATGGAAACCAGTCATATAAGATTGCTGACAAAAAAGGATCTCAGATGTTTATATTTTAGTTCAAAAATAGATGTTTTATGCATTTTTCTTAAACCATTATTAACGCTTCGAGCCATAAAACAATATTTTCGAACGGAAATAAGAAAATATGCAATTTGATCCCCTGTCAGCAGTCTTCAATCACTGGTGTGCAGATATTTACGCAAAATTGGCTCATTCCAAGACAAAAAAGTTGCCAAAACGGTAAATCTGTGAGAATGCAGCTTTAAACGACGTATTCATTAACATTAAAAGAGCAAATTCAAAGAAAGCATACAAGCAGATTGATCAAAACCCATAGAATAGGATCGGGTCGGTCGGTCGGGCGACAAAAAACTTGTTTTGGCCTTATAGAACACGCGGTGCTCATCGCGCGTGTCCTCACTTGGATGCAAATTGGCACACACTGTCCTCACTTGGATGCAAATTGACACACACTGTCCTCACTTGGATGCAAATGGGCACGCACTGTCCTCACTTGAATGCAATACACACTGTCCTCATTCTGCTGCAAATTGACACTAACTATCCTCTTACGCCTGTAAATTGACACACACTGCACTCATTTTCTCCCTATTATAAATGAGCCCCACACTATTGTTATAAGCCAGAAATAACATAAAATAAATTTCTATAACAGAAACTTCTATAAGTTACAAGTTCGCAAAATAAACGGCTACATTAGTTGGGGTATTTTAAATGCAACTCTTTGTGATTATGTAATGGTTAATAGAATCTCTTTTAAGAACAACTGCACTTTACATTCGGTAGAATTGTTTCTGCAATTCTGAGTCAAAATGAAACGCAGTTAGAGTCTCTCCTTGGAAAAGTATGCGAAATAATTGTTCTGCTCTAAATCTGCTAAGAAAGCTTACAAAATGATTGTCTAACAGTTAAGCATAGTTTATTAATCAGTTGTCCTTTCCACCAATATGTGCCATGACAGTTTACAATATGGTGTCTGGCCAATTCAAACACATTGGCTTTGCATATTTTGCACGTATAGGGTTTGAAGTACCGTGTATATGAAGCATTCGCCGAGCTGATTGCGTGTCTTATATTATCTATACTCTAAGCAAGCAACTAAAGCTTTGGAGGTGCAATGCTATCATGAACAGCAAATATCGCGGAAGGTCTTCATCATTTTGTTTTCTAGCTTTCTACGTATTTGTAGTAAGCTGATTTACACACCATTCTAGCAGGCTCAATGGCATATTAGTTCGAGTCCACGTTGGTAGATATTGCATGCGTTTAACTGCTTATCTGATGTATTTTCACGCTTCAGACTATCTTGCGCCAGTATTTCGTGCCAGAGTTCGTCACCGTGCAATACTGTATGTATACATAATTTCATGATAAATACGCTAAGTGTTAGCTAGTTAACATCATCAGTGGTCATCAGTGGTCTTTACTATTGCGAGGATTGAGAAAAGAGACACACTTCCTTATCTGATTTGTTCGTCAAATACATTGGTGCATTGAAAGATCCAATCTTACTCTCAAATTAGATTTACCACAATTAATACTATTGTTTTAATATTCTAAAAAGGATGAATAATTGTCAAAAGCAATGTTTTTATGAAGGATACCGAGTTTAATTTGAAAGAAATGACATAAAACACGATATTTCTACCTTATGAGACCATAGTTCAACACAGTAAATCTTTCAGCATTCACCAATCATTTAAAAAAATTGCGTCTTCAGCTATTAAATATAGTGACGGTTACATTCGTGTGCTTTGCAGTTCCTGTGTTGGTTATGTGTTCAGTGCCGATTTTAATATCTGTTGCATTATTGTGTTTTAGGACTAAAAATTATTGCTTTGCTTTTTGTCAACATTAAATTCATATCCCCACCTATTAGCATAGTTTTTTTACAACAATGTGGCAGTGTTAAGTCGTCTGCAAGTGTTGGATTATTGCAATGGATACTGAAGTGTAAGATAATTGCCGGTAGTTTCTTCTTTGTTGAAGAGACCGTCTTTAACGATGAGATAACTCCAAGAGGAAAGAGCCCCCCTTTACCGAATGCCTTGTTTTACATCGAAGTGGTTCCAAGCTATCCCAGGGATGTAAACGAATAATCGAATATACGATCGAAAGTTTAGTATTCGAAAGTCAAAATCGGTATTCGAATATCCGAGGTTTTTTGTTGAATAAATAAAACAATTAAACCTTTTTGCCTACAACTATGTTGTTCTGTAAAAAGTTTGTTTGTTTTGTTTTACAACGGTTGGCACCCAATCACAGAGGGGTGCACTTGATGACAATGCACTTTACACGAATCATATGCACTTGCGGAATTAGAGGGGACGCACCCGGCGCGCGCTCCCTCTAAAATCCTCAGTTTACTTTTAATTTCAAAATGAGAGAGAGAAAGTTATAAGACATGTTCAAAATGCATATTTTTGACTACAAATTGTTACAATGGTCTTGAAGCAGTAACTGCAAGCCAACATGCAAATAATTTATGCAATATATGTTCGGTTTATAGGGAGGGGCGCATGTGTACTGGTTGCGCTCCTTAGTTACACCCCCTCTAACGTCAACTCCTGGATCCGTCCCTGATATGGAATATATCTTCGAAAAGTAATAACAGTCCCCGTATTTTTTTTAAAAAGACACGCTATTATTATAGCGAATAACAGTTTTACTCCAACTTCTGAAAGATGCATATTGGTAATCACGTATTCAACTTCACTATCGAAAGAATAACCGACTATTCGAATATATTGCCATTCGTTTGCATCTCTAAGTCCAAAACGTAACCTTTTAGGGCACTGTGCGTGTTCGCAATTAAGCGTAGGAACGTTTCGTCAACAATATATTTCATTTCGATGATTATTGAACTATATGGTGAGCAGCAAAGACCTCGGCTATTTTCCATCGAAAACAACCTAGATATATTTAGTCGATTGACAATGTCAGAAGCAATTCATATAACTACGTTGCAAATAGATCTCGTAGTAATTTCAATTTAGCAGCTAAACTTCCGGACTTTAATATTTGGGGTCTTCCTTTTTCATGCAATATTAACTGGCAATGAATTTGAACATAATAATATAAAATTCACGTTAAAACACTACAATAAATCAATACTATTTTTTAAAATTTGACGAACTACTTGTACTGATCTACCGGTATCCATTTGAGGTTGTTTTCGATAGAAAATAACCCAGATGTTCCGAATGGGCCCTTACGGATCACCGTAGGAAATACAACTTCTCGCGGGTCACTTTAGGTTGCCGGGTCGGGTTTAAGGTTTGTGTAGCCTATTTTATAGAGAAACCATAGACTAATTTATGTTGAAAACCTATTTCGATACTCAAGAAACGCAAATAAAAATTGTGGTTGTAGACGATATTTGAGGAAATATCAACGATTGCTTAAGGGTTAAAGCTTTAAATGCCTTTTTAACTCTCCAAACGATTTGCAATACTTTATTTCGTCATACAAAGTATATTAACAAAAACATGAGCGACCTCCCTCAAACCCATTCTTTGACAGATTTAGATATATAGTTGATACTCTCCCGACCATATATATCACTCTAAGAAGAAACCATCATATTAGTGTATTGTCCAATTGTTTTCAATAATAAACATCTCTTTACAAACGTTTTTCATAAAAAAATATGTACGAAATCAATTTAGAAAATAACATTTTTCTCGACTACGTTCTTCCCATGTGGGCCTAGAGTATGAATACAACTTGAAACTTGAAAAACCTAAATGAAAGTACATATCGGTACACACTGTCCTCACATTGATGCAAATTGGCACACACCGTCCTCACTTGGATGCAAAAACATGCACACACTGTCCTCACTTGGATGCAAATGGGCACGCACTGTCCTCAATTGGATGCAAATGGGCACACACTGTCCTCATTCTGCTGCAAATTGATACTGACTGTCCTCTTACGCGAAAATGCATGGAAACCAGTCATATAAGATTGCTGACAAAAAAGGATCTCAGATGTTTATATTTTAGTTCAAAAATAGATGTTTTATGCATTTTTCTTAAACCATTATTAACGCTTCGAGCCATAAAACAATATTTTCGAACGGAAATAAGAAAATATGCAATTTGATCCCCTGTCAGCAGTCTTCAATCACTGGTGTGCAGATATTTACGCAAAATTGGCTCATTCCAAGACAAAAAAGTTGCCAAAACGGTAAATCTGTGAGAATGCAGCTTTAAACGACGTATTCATTAACATTAAAAGAGCAAATTCAAAGAAAGCATACAAGCAGATTGATCAAAACCCATAGAATAGGATCGGGTCGGTCGGTCGGGCGACAAACAAACTTGTTTTGGCCTTATAGAACACGCGGTGCTCATCGCGCGGGTTCTTCGAAAGCAAGACTCCATGGGAGATTTCATGGACTATATTTGATGCGCCGAACGACAGCACTTAGCCGTTGTCATGTGGAATAATGACCCCTCATTTAATTATGGTCAATTTACAACGTATAAAGTGATCCCTACATATATACGTCAACATGTGCTCCGATAGATACATATCCGAGGATATAAGTTTACAGCAAGACCTTACCAAATTGGGTGCACGGGCTACGAGCACATGAATAGTTTTTGTCACAGAGGGAAAAAATAACACTGTATTTAAGTGTTGTTTTCTAAGCCATATAATTCCGAAAGCTGGAGTTGGCATGCATTAAAACGGCTTGTTCATAAATTTTATAAATTCAACGACATATATTAACTTAATGAACTTATTTACAGGAACAATGTGTTCGTTTGTGGCAAGTTGCATAACTTCAATATTAAAAGAGTTATGGCCCTTTGAAACATTTTAAACAACACATATTTTTCATGATTTATAAGCCCGTTTGTAAAACAGGACGCATACAAGTGTCATTTGCCGCATACACGCGGGAAGGGTCCAGTATGTTGTCTAAAACATATATATTGTGAATAACTTTAGAACCATTGTCGAATCAGGTGATCGATATAGGGCCATCTTGTTTAAAATTCTGTTAAGATTGAGCTATTCCACACACTTTAATGAACAAACACCGGACAACAATTGATTGATACTAAATTGACCATACATGCTTGTAAAAACAAGTCTAAAACATGTATCGTTTATTAGCGTAATTTTCCGCGAGATCGGGCATAGTGGTCACAATTTTCAGCAATTTTTAACAACAGCCCAAATTTGAACTTCTGGTTAAACTTATCATTTTACCGATCACTTTGCACAATTCTTTTTGAAGGCTGATAAAACGTGAACGAGTTTTTTCAAAGCTGCACTCTCACTGATTGACTTTTATAAAAGATGTCTCAGAATCAGCTGATTTTGACAATAATCTCTTCATTTCAGTCATATAAGTTATCTCACAATATAACAGATGGCAATTGTGTGGAGATTGGGCGAAAATTTCCGTTTTCTTGCAGCGTTAGTAATGCTTTTACCCATAATTCAACTTTCGAACGTAAATATAAAAGACAAAAAATAAAAAGGCTGTCAAAATAGTCAGTCGGTGAGTGTGCAGCTGTAAGAAATTTAGAATAACTTTGCACAAGAATCCATCACGAGAAGACGGCATGTCGCATACAAGATCCATGTGTCTCAAAGGTCAAGGTCACCGTCTCGACGTCTAGAACTAAGCACAAGAATCCATCACGAGAAGACGGCATGTCGCATACAATATCCATGTGTCTCAAAGGTCAAGGACACAGTCTCGACGTCTAGAACTTAGCACAAGAATCCATCACGAGAAGACGGCATGTCGCATACAAGATCCATGTGTCTCAAAGGTCAAGGTCACCGTCTCGACGTCTAGAACTTGGCACAAGTATCATCACGAGAAGACGGCACGTCGCATACAAGATCCATGTGTCTCAAAGGTCAAGGTCGCAGTCTCGACGTCTAGAACTTGGCACAAGAATTCATCACGAGAAGACGGCATGTCGCATACAAGATCCATGTGTCTCAAAGGTCAAGGACACAGTCTCGACGTCTAGTTTCAATTACTTTGTTTTAAAATACATTTGTATCGCATACATAAATTGGACGGGGCTAAATTTGACACCAGGCAAATCAACATAGACGAGACTCTATCTAAACGATCATAGTTGGTCATTCGTAAGGAAGTTAGTGGCTGTTGAGGATGTCCATGGTTACTTCTAATGAACAATCTTTAAGGACCATACTAAGATTAAACGTTCCCAGTATAAAGGATCTTGGCCTTGTGGTTTCAGACGAGGTTTTCCTATATTATTGTTCAGGAAACCGGTGACATGCTGGGCAGGAACAGCTTGACCCCAGTGGCATTATTTGAACATTCTTGGTAAGACTACTACATGATGCTACAATCAAAAACTAATGATCCAACAAATGCAGTTTCAGCCAAGCTAAGACGTTACCTATATGATAATATTGTATTTATAAAACAGGTGGCCCCGATGCGTGGCCAATTTTGACTCCAGACCGAAACTTAGCTATTTGCCAACATGTTTTAAAGTTCTTCTTTCCGTTGCCATGATATCTAGAGTTCTGCATGGTATTAAAATCTTCGAACAATTTTGAAAGGGGGCCTCACAAGGAAAACATACTTGCTAAACACATTTATTATGAGAATATTCATGTAAGGTTGCATATGACCATATTAATAAACAAATATTTTGCCATTACATAAATGGATAGTGCAGGTACCATTTTTGTTGTTATTTTGCACAATTTTCTTTCAAAATACACTAGTTATTTTAGAATATACAGTCTAAAAAATGTATCACTTCTTCGTGTTTAACACAATATTAAAAGGTATATAAAAGTTTATAATTTTACACTTAAAGAGATTAAAGATGTTTAGTATATATGCTTTCAAGTGGTTTTTAGGGATATATCAGTGAGAAAGAAATTGATTGTTTGAAACAGTAAAAATATCAATTCGATATTTTTTTACTGATTTGAAATTATAGCCTGCTCTGCTATCCAAAACAAAATTCAGAGCACACAGGGCTGTGACACAAAATCAATGGCGTTTCGTGGAAATATAATGCAATTAAATGTCTCAATATACCAATTTTAGGCATATACTAAAAAAAGTTGTTTTAGTTTTGAAACACAATATATTTCACAATTGTGAACACCAACTAGAACTCCGCAAGTCGGATGTGTCGCCTGACGAATTATTTACTGTCGACATTATAGCTGTTAGATTGGCATTTTATTCATTTATAGACAATGATGTTGCCATTTAACTTTCAAGTGTAGGTGGCATTTGAACCCTCAATCAGATATACCTACGGAATAAGTTTCAGGTTGAAATCTCCTATAGTTTACGAGATATGCCACGGACAAAACCTAAGCAAGAAAATTAACAAAGGGCAATAACTCTAAAAATATGGCAGCAAGAGTAACGGTTCTTGTGCACTGCACTTGCCCTCAATGAGATATACCTAGCTATGAAGTTTCAAGTTGATACCTCTTATATTCTTCAAGATATGGCCCGGACAAAACTTTAAGCATGAAAATTAACAAAGGGCAATAATTTTAAAACTAAGAAAGCAAGAGTTACTGTTATTGTGCACTGCACTTGCCCTCAATGAGATCTGTCTAGCTATGAAGTTTCAAGTTGATACCTCTTATATTCTTCAAGATATTGCCCGGACAAAACTTTAAGCATGAAAATTAACAAAGGGCAATAATTTTAAAACTAAGAAAGCAAGAGTTACTGTTATTGTGCACTGCACTTGCCCTCCATGAGATCTATCTACATATGATGTTTCAAGTTGATAACTCTTATATTCTACAAGATATGCCCGGACAAAACTTTAAGCATGAAAAATAACAAAGGGCAAAACTCTAAAAATATGGAAGCAAGAGTAACAGTTCTTGTGCACTGCACTTGCCCTCAATGAGATATATCTAGCTATGAAGTTTCAAGTTGATACCTCTTATATTCTTCAAGATATGCCCCGGACAAAACTTTAAGCATGAAAATTAACAAAGGGCAATAACTTTAAAACTAAGAAAGCAAGAGTTACTGTTATTGTGCACTGCACTTGCCCTCCATGAGATCTATCTACATATGAAGTTTCAAGTTGATAACTCTTATATTCTACAAGATATGCCCCGGACAAAAGTTTAAGCATGAAAATAACAAAGGGCAAAACTCTAAAAATAGAAGCAAGAACAGTTATTGTGCACTGCACTTGCCCTCCATGAGATCTATCTACTATGAAGTTTCAAGTTGATAACTCTTAGATTCTACAAGATATGCCCCGGACAAAAGTTTAAGCATGAAAAATAACAAAGGGCAAAACTCTAAAAATATGGAAGCAAGAGTAACAGTTTCTTGTGCACTGCACTTGCCCTCAATTAGATCTATGTACATATGAAGTTTCAAGTTGATACCACTAATAGTTTAGGAGATATACACCGGACAAGCGAAAATGGACGCGAACGCCGCCGCCGACAAAAGTAACCCCTATATGTCGTCTTTTCAGGCGACACAAAAATGAAAATTACACTTGTGAAATATAACTTTGGTGCTTACTCGTTGATTTTTTTACAAAAGTGAACTGAAAAAACAAACATTTATCCTTTATTTCTACATCATGATACATGTAATTCATCAAACCAAATATTACAGTGACTAGTGCAGATAATTGCATATAAAAATATAAAAAAAGAAATTTCAACTACATTACACCTTGGTCAAATAAACGATACATTATTATTATTTAGTGACATATGATTAAAAATGCCTATTTTAAGAATATGTTCATTTATTTAAGTACATGCCATTTTCACATTACACACCCAAAATAAAAATGATTAGATGATGTCATTTTATTTGACTACTCTTTCTATATATTCACATATGTTTCATGATCAATACTTAGAGTTATACATCTGTGTTGTAAGATATGGTGTTTGCTACACAAAAATCTCAAAAGCTGAATTTTGAAATATGCGGCCTAGACACTTCACATAAAGACTGATTCCTTACTTTAACAAAACCATGACACAAACCACAACACTGGTGATAATTATTCAGCGTTGCTGTAGCTGTCAATCCTGTTTACCACTGTCAAAGACCTTCTATGTAAACATTTGTTTTGCTTGATAACGTCTCTTAATCCAACTTGGAATGGCGTTTCTGTAACCTGAAGCACTTCTGTATACCAGTTTCCACAGCTGGGGTTTGGCTTCAAGGTGTTCTTTGTCACTTCCTTGGATGGTGCTTAACTCCTTTAAAAATATATAAATATTTGTATAAATGCTACATAAAACATTATGAATTTCAAACTAATTTGGGACTTGATATCGTCCGCCGATAGCTGGTTAGAGAACAAAGAAGTGAAAGCAGCATTGTTGGAGAACAGAAGAAACGGTGACCATAACGTTTTCAGCATCTGAAATCTGTCATAGATGTGCAATGCTTGAGAAAGATTATTAGTAGTTATTTTAAATCATATCTATCACGACAAAGTCATAATCAGAAAATCCCCACACAAGGATATATTTTTATTTTTGACAATTGAATGCAAGACCTTGATCTAAATATATGTATTAACTAATTGAAAAAAATACTTCATGAACAATGTCTCTTGGACCATACCAGGTGCCTGAGTCGGAGTGAAGTTGAATGTCTCTAAGTCAAAGAAAGGATATATGTTCAATTGTGCTCATTTTAATGTTTTATTTTTATACAAAAGCAATGAAATTATTTCTGACATTCATATGATCATAACTGTCCTCATCTAACTGATAATTCCCATGAACCTCATTAGTGCTTCTTGGGTCAATGGCCAATTTGACATAGGGCATTTATGATTGAATCAATGGTCCTGAAATGAACTTTCACATATTTATAATATATATATATTTACATTTAAAGTACTATATTAAATTGTGAATGCTATATATTATAAATATGTGATAATGCAATGCTAAATTAAGGTTGTGTGTGGGAAAATGCCCACATCTTATCTGCAATAAATGGTCAAGAAAGTTTCTAATGTCACCAAGCTATCCTATGTAAATATATACATATTACACCTATTAAAGAGTCCACAATCACAAACTTACCAATGTTTGAACTCGGGGCAATGTCCACATAATAATGAGCTGGACCATTGTGAACATCAGAGTTGCCTGAAGTTAAACAAACACATCACATAATCAGTAATAATGCAGTTGAGAAACATCTGAAAAAAAAACTCCCACTGAAGGCAATTGAAGACACACAGTGTTAACTGACAGGCAACTGAGGACAGTGTGTGAGAAAAGACAAGCTACTGAGATACAACATGTACTATGAAACATTAGGGCTATAGTAATGTTAAGACACATTAAGGTCTGCAATCACAAACTTACCAATGTTTGAACTCGCGGCAATGTCCTCATAATAATGGCTGGACCATTGTGAACATCAGAGTTGCCTGAAATAAACAAACACATCACATAATTCAGTAATGATGCAGTTAAGAAACATCTGTATAATTAAAATCTCCCACTGAAGGAAATTGAAGACACAGCCGGGCTTCCATTTAAGGAAGTTTGGAAGTATCTTACTCCCTTGAAATGGGTTAAAACTTCCAAACTTAATTCCTTGGAAGTACAAAAACTTCCATAATTTTGAAGAAACTTCCAAAGTAAAAAGTTTGAAAGTTCAAAATATCAAAACCTGGTGTCAATATTACTTTTATGCTCAAAATTTCAATCAGTCTTGGAGAAAAATGAGTAATATAACACAAATCTGTGAATTTGGCAAGATATAGCTTCAAAATTATGTGATTTTTAACATACTATTTAAAAAAATACTGGAAAAGAAGAAATTGTACTCGGGGAAACTTAAACCATTAAATTATAGTAAAAATCTTCCAATATTGATGGTCAGGAAATTCTTACTTCCAGTTTTAAATTCTTAATGGAAGCCCTTAATGAAACATAAGGGCTGTACTATTGTAAAGGGACATTAAGAGTCCACAATCACAAACTTACCAATGTTTGAACTCGCGGCAATGTCCTCATAATAATGGGCTGGACCATTGTGAACATCAGAGTTGCCTGAAGTTAAACAAACACATCACATAATTCAGTAATAATGCAGTTGAGAAACATCTGATAAAAAAAACTCCCACTGAAGGCAATTGAAGACACACAGTGTTAACTGACAGGCAACTGAGGACAGTGTGTGAGAAAAGACAAGCTACTGAGATACAACATGTACTATGAAACATTAGGGCTATAGTAATGTTAAGACACATTAAGAGTCTGCAATCACAAACTTACCAATGTTTGAACTTGGGGCAATGTCCTCATAATAATGAGCTGGACCATTGTGAACATCCGAGTTGCCTGAAATAAACAAACACATCACATAATTCAGTAATAATGCAGTTGAGAAAAATCTCCCTTTTAGATACAGCATTCCCAGGAAACAAACGACAGGCAAATGAGGGCAGGGTCTTAGAAAACAAGAAATATCATTACCAAAAATAAACAACATAGATAAAATTGTATTCTTTTATTTATCTAAAAACTATACTTAGATTCACTTCCAGCAGACATTTTATTGATTTTAAAAGTATGTTATTAATTTGGTTACTGTTTTTTATTGTTCATTTAAAGCTGCACTCTCACAGATTGAACGTTTTGACAACATTTTTATTTTTTGTCTTGGAACCAACCAATTGTTGCGAAAATCCATGGAAACCATTTATATAAGACTGCTGACAAAAAAAAGGTCGCAGATTTTTACATTTAAGTAAAAAAATGATGTTTTGTGCATTTTTCTTAAACAGTTAGTAATGGTTTAGGCCATAAAACATTAATTTCGAACGGAAATATGAAAATCCACCATCTGATTTTTTGTCAGCAATCTTAAATCATTAGTTTGCAGACAGTTATGCACAAATTTGGCCTTTCCGAGACAAAAAATAAAAAAAAGCTGTAAAAATGGTATATCTGTGAGAGTGCAGCTTTAACAAACCCGCCGCTCAAAAAAAGCAACTTCAGAAAAAAAATGAAATTGGAAATCCCAAACTTTTTTAATCCCTCCGCCCCGAATATAACCCGTCGATTAAAATAATATGTCATGGAAAAAAGACAACTTCTTCCACATTCAGCTTTTCATCGTTTCTATAGCCAGTCTATAAGTCATCCAATTGTAAGCCCTGACAACAATGCTCGAGAAACTGGCGGACTGGTTTTAGTTAAGCTATTTCTCGGACAGCAAAACAGTAAATTCATTTGTTAAAATAAATGAAAGTGATACGTTCTCCGATATTTTTAACACAAGCATTCCCTCTTATACAATCGTAAGGCTGTACGTGGATATCGAACGGCTGAAAATGCAAGTAAACATGAAGAGGAGATCGCCATACCTAAAGACAGGCTCCATGTTGAAACAATTTGGGGAAAAATTCATTGTCATAGAGGTTTTGTCAAAAATTGAGAAAGAAATCATGCCACCTACAATGACTGTACATGCATTTGATATAATGATGTCCACGACAAAGAAATTCCCAAGGCTAATAGTTAACTGGTTTTACCTGACCTCAGGGAAATAGTTTTGATTATTAATCAACACAACATTCAGTTAATTTAATAGTCGACACATGTAAAGATTAAATAATTAGAAAACCATCCAGGAAGTGACTGACGTGTGAAATAGTTGTAGTGTTTAATAAAAGAACTTGTGTAAAGATTCAATGCTGTGAACACCATCCACAGAGTCAGTAACTGTTGTGTGCAATTGTTTCAGTTAGTTTTTAACAAAAAAATGTTTTTGAAGATTCAGTGATGAGAACAGTATCCAGTCAGTATAAACTATCATGTTATGATTCAAATGGAACTGACTTATGTTTAATATAAAAAATGTGTTATGATTGTGAACAGTGTTATGATTGGGAACAGTGTTATGATTGTGAACAGTATCTAGTCAGTATTACCAGTCATGTTATAATTATAATGGAACTTATTTGATTAAAATAATTTTTTTGTTAAATTGTGAACAGTACCTAGTCAGTTTTAACTATCAAGTGATCAATTATAAAAAAAATAATAGTAGTGATCAATATAGAACTGCTGTAAAGATTTAATGATGTGAACACCATTTAGGCAGTATTTGTTTAGTGATTGGAAGAAATTTTTTTTAATATAGCACTGTTGGTAAAATTCAAGCCTATTTGGTGTGTTAAGTATTAAATTCAAGAGATTAATAATAAGCTTATTAAACAAGAGGGCCAAATGGCCCTGAATCGCTCACCTGTCATATATTGCACATTCTTCAATGTATATACAAATATTGAAAACCTAAGCCTATGAACACGGGGCGTGGCCAATTTTGACCCCAGGGCTAAAGTTTGAACAATCTTAATAGTGGTCCGATAAACGATGCTTCATACCAAATATATAAGGCCTTCGCCTTTTGGTTTCGGAGAAGAAGATTTTTTAAGTTTTCATCATATACATATATAAGGAAACCCATGACCGCCCGG
The DNA here is from genome assembly GCF_026914265.1 of Mya arenaria. Classification (NCBI taxonomy): domain Eukaryota; kingdom Metazoa; phylum Mollusca; class Bivalvia; order Myida; family Myidae; genus Mya; species Mya arenaria. The sequence continues at coordinate 24,437,729 of NC_069122.1, forward strand.
GTGGGGCCATTTTTTGACCCCAGAGCCAAAGATTGAACAATATTGGTACAAGTCAACTAGATGATATATCATGCCAAATATCTAAGGTCTTGTCACTACTTGATTTAAGTGTGTATCTATATATGTATATTTGTTATTAATTGTTGTATGTGGCCCATATTGAAAATTGGTATGTGTACTAAATATGTTATCCAGTTTAAATTAAGACGTTACTTTTTTTTGTGAGTTCGGAGAAGATTTTTTAAGTTTTCACTATAACACATATAGAGAAAACCCATCAGCCCCGGGGTGTGGCCAATTTTGACCCCAGGGCCATAATTTGAACAAACTTTGTAGAGGTCCACTAGACGATGAATCATGCCAAATATCTAAGCTCTAAGCAACGTTAGTTCAGAGGAGATGATTTTTGAAGTTTTCACTATAAACATATAGAGAATACCCATGACCCCCCGGGCGGGGCCAATTTTGACCCCAGGGCCATAATTTGAACAAACTTTGTAGAGGTCCACTAGACGATGAATCATGCCAAATATCTAAGCTCTAGGCCAAGTAAGTTAAGAGGGGAAGATTTTTTAAGTTTTCACTATAAACGTATAGAGAAAACCCATGACCCCACGAGGCGGGGACAATTTTGACCCTAGGGCCATAATTTGAACAAACTTTGTAGAGGTCCACTAGACGATGAATCTTGCCAAATATCTAAGCTCTAGGCCAAGTAAGTTCACAGGAGAAGATTTTTTAAGGTTTTCACTATAAACATAAAAAGAAAACCCATGACCCCCCGGGGCGGGCCAATTTTGACCCCAGGGCCATAATTTGAATAATCTTTGTAAAGGTCCACTAGACGATGAATCATGCCAAATATCTAAGCTCTAGTCCAAGTACCGTAAGTTCAGAGGAGAAGATTTTTTTAAGTTTTCACTATAAACATATAGAGAAAACCCATGACCCCCCGGGGCGGGGACAATTTTGACCCCAAGGCCATAATTTGAACAATCTTTGTAAAGGTCACATAGACGATGAATCATGCCAAATATCTAAGCTCTAGTAAGTTAAGAGGAGAAGATTTTTGAAGTTTTAACTATAAACATATCAAGTATACCCATGACCCCCCGGGGCGGGGCCAATTTAGACCCCAAGGCCATAATTTGAACAATCTTTGTAGAGGTCCACTAGACGATGAATCATGCCAAATATATAAGCTCTAGGCCAAGTAAGTTCAGAGGAGAAGATTTTTTAAGGTTTCACTATAAATATATAAAGAAAACAAATGACCCACCGGGGTGTGGCCAATTTTGACCCCAGGGCCATAATTTGAACAAACTTTGTAGAGGTCCACTAGACGTTGAATCATGCCAAATATCTAAGCTCTAGGCCAAGTAATTTCAGAGGAGAAGATTTTTTTAAGTTTTCACTATAAACATATAGAGAAAACACATGACCCCCAGGGGCGGGCCAATTTTGACCCCAACGCCATAATTTGAACAAACTTTGTAGAGGTCCACTAGACGATGAATCATGCCAAATATCTAAGCTCTAGGCAAAGTAAGTTCAGAGGAGAAGATTTTTTAAGTTTTCACTATAAACATATAGAGAAAACCCATGACCCCCAGGGGCGGGGCCAATTTTGACCCAAGGGCCATAATTTGAACAATCTTTGTAGAGGACCATTTGGTGATCCTACCTTCCATATATCAACGGCCTAAGCCTTGTGGTTTGGGAGAAGAAGATTTTTAAAGTTTTTCCTTTTGGTTGCCATGGCAACCCGAGTTCTGCATGGAATTGAATTCTTTGAACAACTTTGTTAGAAGACCACCCAAGGACCATCCCTATGAAGTTTTATTAATATTGGCCAAGCGGTTAAGGAGGAGATGTCTTTTAAGTAAATTGTTGACGGACGACGCACGACGGATGCCGGACAAAAGGCGATCACAAAAGCTCACCTTGTCACAAAGTGACAGTGAGCTAAAAATGTATCCTACCAAAATATATAACAAGATTTCGACATTTAAAAATGAAAGGCCTTTGTCCAAATATGTCACAACTGTGAATCTGTTCACCTTATATATTAAAGTGTGTAAGCCAAGTTGATTAGAACTTGGAATTGTGTGTGCATGAAGTGGTTTAAAAACAACTGTTTTAACTTTTGTCCTGTCCCTAAAATCAGTCCATCATGTTATTCCTACATAAAAATATATACAAACATTCACAGCATTAAAATAGATGATAATTCAATTTTAACCGGTTAAAATAATGTTGGATTAAGGGTGCTTGTATAACAAATATTTGCTCAAATATCCTCTTTGGAGACCACTAATGGACACTTAATGACATATTTGTTGTTGCGTGATTGGTTGATTGACATGATCACTAGATTTTATCAATGTATTGTTAAAAGGTCAAACTATCCATCACATTTGGATAAGTCCTGGTGGCGTAGTGGTGAAAGCATTGGGTTTCTATTTTTTCCTCACTTGGGTTCGCACCTAACTTTATAAAAGTAAAATACTTTTTTTATACAATAATTATACACTATATATTTTTCTGCAATTTGGATATCATAGAGTAAAATTATAATAAATAAGTGTTTGCATATATATGCATTACCAGAAAAACAATTTTTGGTCCAAAAACACGAGTGAGTCCCTTAAAAATGCAAGAAAATATAAACATATTTAACATCTAACATTAACAACATACAAATTTCACATTTTACCCTGGTCATTCTCCTAAAAAAAGAGGATTAATGCACCAGTCCATTGTAACAACAGACCCCTAGCTCCGGGAAATAGAGGGGATTTTGACTTTCGGTCAAGCCAATCCTGGGTAAAATCACCAGCCTGCTGGGACAAACTGCTGGTAAAATCCCTGCAAAAATGGCCCCGGACCCCAGGATAACTAAGTAAGGCCCATTCTCCGCTATTTTCCCCCAAAACAAAACCACTGCATTCACTCGACACTGTGGGTCCACCTAAAAGGTAAAAACACGGCCCATTTCCCCGCTTTCCCTTGTATACTCCCGGACCTGGGGGGAACTTTGGCCCTGAGGGGGAGGGGGGGCATGGTTTCAATTGACTGGTGCTGCATAAATCATGCTTAGTTTTTATATAGATCTGCAAACGTTTTCACTGCTACTGTTATAAATTGTCCCCCAAAGATAAATGACTTCAGAAAGAATAGCTTTAACAGGTGTAAGCGACACACACTTCAAAACATGCCAGCATTTGCTAATTTCAGGTCCTCAGGGATGATAACAGAGCCAAGTTGCCAATCCTGAAAATGTCTGCGTGGGGTTCAGGGGGCCGCTCAAGGCCCCCGATGGGTCCAGGGCAAAGCCCTGGTGGGGGGACATGGGGGCAAAGCCCCCCGAAGCTTTCCGTATTTCAGGGATTCTAATACCCTTTTTTGCCTTAGAATAGTGTTCAAGGAGTACATCTTTCGGTTTGGTAGATAAAATTATGTTCAACAGGAGACATCCACAATCAGAACAATTATCAGGAATCTTAGCAGTGAAGTTTAACACAGTTGTCTTTAAACAAAGTTAAATTTACTCTTTTTTTACCTGAAGTCACAGGCATTAGACATGTACCTGACATTTTGGTTCAGTTGTCCACTTCCCATAAAACTCAACTGGCTATGATCAAATGCCTGTGTATGAACAGTCTACACTGTGGGATGTTTGATTTATAATAATGAACAACATATCAATTATCATGCTTGCAAATGTTTATTGTAAAAGTGTTATTTATTCAATTTTTATGTATCACAAGAGTATTTATTCAATTTTCTGCATATTTGATGAGAATATAATGTTGTTAATTATTATATATATTATTACAAGTAATATCCAAAAATACCTGCACAAATTGCAATGTCCATACTTAGGTTGTTAGGTTTGGATATATGACACATCTGTTCTGTCCTCTGCATCTTCTTTGGGCTGCCATTACGCTTCATCACCTGGCAAATATCAACAGCAAACTTTATTTCTGTTTCTAAAGTATGGAAATGTAATGAGATCTTCAAACCTGAGGGCCGGTTCTGTTTGTCGAGTTTTAGTAGGACCGAGAATTCTGCAACACATTTTTGCGATGTGAATTATGTCATTAATATTTCGCAATGTGGTGATTTGTAAGCGATGCTCCAGAGTCATTTCCCACATAGAAATAAAAGCTTGATGAGGAAAGGCTTTTAAAAGACTGTAGAGTGATTCTTAGTTTATTTTAAAACAATAAATTAAAATTGTTTTTTGCGAAAGGGTCACCAATTTTTTGGAGTAGGTGATCCTGTGGGTCAACTGATAAAAATATTTGTGTAGCGCCCTGCATTTATTCATCGGAATCAGAAAATACCATTTTGGTAGGATGTATATTAGGTGAGCCAATATAGAAAAATATGGCAAGATTTGGTAAATTCATTGATTATAAAATCAAAAATAAGCATGTTGATGAATTTAATAGAAAAAAGCATCATCATTTTGAATTTGTATTACAGAAAATGAATGGATATAAAGAGATATGTCCTGAGTGAAGTGAATAAGTGATACAGAAAACCTAAGGTCCTAATTACCATTAAATACTGGAGATTCCCTTTTAAAACTGTCTGTGCATCCTTGGGACTCCTCAAGATTCACTTAATTATTGTGAAGGGCCCTCAGTTGTATGATTCCTGGATTTTTAGTGATGTTTTGTTTAAACATCATTAAAAAAACATGGACAGCATATTATGCACCAGTCAACTGCAACCCCCCCCCCCCCACCCTGTCCTGGGAATAGAGGGGACTTTGACATTCAGTCCAGCAAATCCTGGGTAGAATCTGGGCCCTGAGAGAACAATTGCTAATGCCCATGCTCCCACACCCAAGGTATATATGAGGTAAGGCCCATCTCCCCAATATACCCCCAGACTAGTCTA